>NW_017306979.1:369586-459207 GCF_000935625.1 Nanorana parkeri | reverse complement strand
CAACTTTTTAAGATGAGAAAGAGGGACATCTTCCAGTATAAGGGGGGGGGGGGATTTATCAAAGCAATTGCGACAGTTTTAACCTCTTAGATCTTTTTTTTTCATGTGCAAATCTGTCTTTTAACATGTGCCCCTGTTTTGACCTGAGCTTGCACTACTTTTCCAACTGCACGTGTTTTGCACCTGTTTTGACCAGAGCTTGCACTACTTTTCCTACTGCATGCGTTTTGCAAATTTTTTTGACCAGAACTTGCACTACTTTTTCAATGTGTGCGTTGTTTTGCACCTGTTTTCATCTGCACTTGTTCTGCGGCTGTCTGAAACTGGAGCATCACCTAACAAAACAATCGCAACTTAAGAAGTCTCCAGGACCCATGATGCGACAGTTAAAGTGATATTAAAGGCAAAAATGTTTTTCCCTCCCCCCCCATGTAAATGTTAGCACTTACCTTAAATGATGTCTCTTTTTCCGATCTTCCTCTTCTTTCCCCATGTTTTCATCTGTCCCTCCAGCGGTGTGACGTCACTCCGATCCAGCGCTGACTGCTCTGTCTCTCCGATCCAGCGGTGTCTGCAGGCGGGTGCACGCGTCCATAGACTTACCTTGCGTCTCTGCTCGTCTCCCGGCCGAGAATCGGAACTGCGCATGCGCCCGCCCAAAGATCCTTTGCGGCCGTACGAGCAGTTCCTGATTCTCGGCGCGGGATCGAGCGGCGATAACGAGGTAAGTTTAAAATGATTTTAAGCATTGTATTATACCTATGTACAATAAAGCTGATTTTTGATTGAAAAAAAAAAATGATTTTAAGCGGTTTTTTTTTAACACTTCTTGCCTATATCTACTGCTTGCTAGCAGTAGATATAAGCAGAAAAAAACGGAGGGTTTAGAACCCCTTTAAGCTTTTTGCCTGCAGTTACGAGTCTTCTTTCCTGGAGTCTATTTAACCTCATTTATCAACAACATTACACTAGCAACATAAATCTGTTGCAAAGTGTATGAAATATATTCCGTGCTAGTTCAAACACTTGAAATTTATAAATTCCCCCCGGTGTGTATGGGCAGGCCCTTTGGAGTCAAGGGATTTTTTTTTGCAGGCAAAGAAATCAAGCAGGCAGGCAGGGCTGACAACATGTATTGGGATTTCAGTGCAGCAGAGGCATTGTGCTGTCCCGCCTGAACAGGAAATTAAGTGACCACTGGATTTCTGGGAGTTCAACCGGTAATTGTCTGTACCTGTAGAGCGTTTAAAGTTATACAATATGGGGAAGTGTGCATGTGTTGCAGAAATTTAAACACTTCCCTGGTTCTAGGCATTTCACTGAAAAAGCCCTTTCAGTATTGAGGCTCAAGTACATGATCGTTGATAATATTCAATTTTACACCTTAGGGGACTGAATGCAGACCTTGACCTATACTTAACCCTATTAATATAAAAAAAGTGTTACTTCCTGCTTTTGGGGGGAACAGAAATAAGGGCACAAGTTACATGGGGGAACAGAAAAAGGAGCACACATAACACTGTGCTTCTGTTTGCCAGTAGGACACAGTGCAGCTCACAGCACCGGCAAACCAAGCCCTTCTGGCCCTTTTTGCCACCTTTACCACACTCTCTCCCAAACACAAACCCCTCCCAACATCTGTTCAAACCGTGCCAGATCACCTCCCCACACACATTCCTCCCAGTTAGTCCCGACACATCTCTCCCAGTGGGACTAAGGCTGGCCAACACACTCAATATATACACTCAAATAAATAAATATATTTGTATATCACTTTGTTGATATCAGCACAGAATGATCTTATCCAGCAGCAATAAATTAAACTGTTACCACTCCACTGTCGTGTCTCTTTTAGGCTGTCGGGAAACTCCAGTGCAAGCTTAGGGCTCCTATGCACCCTGCCTGCAACCACCCTTATTTTAGTACCTGTGACAATAAGGGGGTCTGAGTCTGAATATTAAAAATAGAATGTGTTTGTGCCCCAGTTCAGAGCACCTGCAGTCCTTCATTTAGTGATGTGACAAGCCCCCACCACATCCCACATTCCACAAAGAGATGCTCTGGCTGTGATCTTTTATTGCCCAGTCCGAGGGAAATTCAAACACATCTCTGCTAAGCCGTTTATGGCTGTCGTAAAAGGGCATGGCACCAGGCCCTCCATATATTAGAATTGGACAGTTTATATCAACAATCAGGTCTGGAGAGGGGTGACCTAGGTGACCCTCGCATTCTCTCTAAAAGTCATAAAACCTGAGGTTGAAAATCAAGTTACATTTTATTAATTTGGAATTTGGGCGGTGATAGGTAAAATAAGGGTTCATCCTCCGCCTGCGTTCCCGCCCCAGTCCGGCCTAGGGGCTAGCTTCGGGACACCCCCCAAAAGGGTCTTATAAAATACTCTGTGCTGGTAACTAGAGTGGCTCTTGTTTTAAACATCATCGAGGAACTAGAAGTCTGAACATCGCAGAAGAGTTCCCCTTTAATCTTTGGACATTATCTGCTGGAAGTCGGCTTGAAGGAGAGTCCGGCAGACTTCCACTTTTCTTCTTGAACTCTGAACTCTGTCAGAACTCACAATTCCAGGACTGTTGAGTATTCTTCTTTTATTCCCTTTTATTTTGCTGTTGTATATATATTGTGTCTCTTTTTATTAAATCTTTTTCTGTATATTTTCTGCACCGTTTCTTTTATCAAAGGACGATATTAAAAATCGTTAAGCTTATCTCTACGCTCTAAATACGAACTTAAAGTATCCTTGCTCTTTGAAGAGCGCTACTGTATAGTGACTCCTGTCATATTCCTGTCTGAGAGGACAGCAGCATCACAGGCATTGTTTAAGTGTTGTGAATAGTCGCAGCATTTGCTGGGCACGGTTTGTATTCCGGAAAATACATGGTGGCAGTGGAAGTTTTGTGGGTAAAGGGTTAACCGCGGAGTTAACCAACCCTGGTGACGATCGCTCTCAGTCTGCTGGCCTGAGATTGTGTCCTGCGAGCTGGGAAATCTCTGCGCAGGGTGAGGCTGAGAGTGGTATCGCCACGTCCTTGTGACGCTCACGCTCGGTTCAGACTGGTGTATGGTCACGTGATATTGACGTACAGCGAGTCTGGGCTGGGCGTACGTCACAGTACCCACTGCAGCCCCCCTTCTCTCAATACCCATTGCACCTGCAGCACCTGTTTGCAGCACCCATCATGCCTGCAGCCCCCTTTCTTTTAGCTTCCAACATGCCCCCAGCTCCCCTTCCCTCAGCATCACCATGCCTGCAGCACCCCTTCTCTTACCACCTACGATGCCTGCACCCCGCCTTCTCTCCCCACCCACCATGTCTGCATTCCTCCTTCCCCCCACTGCACCTCTACCTTGTTTTTCACCATTTCACCTGTGCATGCTTTCCCCTAATTTACCTACACATCAGCACCACGCTCCTCTCTTACCACTGCGCCTGTGCATGCTCCCACAGTGTTATCCCACCTTATAACACTGAGTGACCTCCAACCTCCTCACTTCCACAGTTGAGCCCCTCCTTCACAATTATGACTACACCCCCTTTCTAATCCAACCTGTGAACACTTCTCCCCCTCCTGCAGCTGTTGCTCTACTCCTACAGAAAGTGCACTCCCTCTTGGCACTTCTGTACTTAGTGACATTAAACCCTCAGATTTTTTAACATAAACCAATACTGTAATGTGTGCCTTACTGTAATCCATAGTAGTTTCCCTTCTCTTTGCTGCTCTTCCCTTTAAATCCTCATATCTTCTCATGCTTGGGGAGAACTTCCCTTTGCAGCTCAGGGCCTCTTCCTGTAGTGCTGGCTCAGGTTACAAACCTATACACAGACACCATATATCCATTCCTGAGACAAGGCAGTCTGCTACAAAACAGAAGTTCTGCCCAGCATGAGAACAGATACAGATTTAAAAGGAAGAGCAGCAAAGAGAAGGGAAACAACCATGGATTACAGTAAGGCACACATTACAGTATTGTTTTATGTAAAAAAATCTGAGGGTTTAATGTCACTTTAGAGTCTAATAGCTGTATATCTGCAGTGTGTCACTACTGTGCTGTAGGCATTGAGGAAGCAAAAATCCTGCTTCTACCAAATGATCACCTCCACACAGAGAAACAGTGCAGAATAAGGCATGGTAAGTTAGTAAGGGGTAAAATGAATTGATACAAATAGTGTAGTTGTAGCATTACTTATTAATCCTTAGATCCTGTGCTGATGTTAAGTGCTTAGTGTGCCACTCCCTATTGCTCCTTACTCAATAATAAAATATCATATATCCATGCGCAATCATTTTTCACTCTACAGTGCTATGTGATAAATATCCACAATCTATTAACACAGCTATGTATCAGTTCTTATTATACTGTGATCATAATAACCACAATCTTATGTTATATCAAATGTCCTCTGCACAAAGACCGCATTTGAGCCCAGTGTATCTTCTGTGTTGTGATTTCCCCAACACTATTAGGCTGCCTAACAACCTTTGTGTCTTCACACCCTTTTGATAACGCTCACCTTGAGGTGGTGACAACTAACATACAGTATATCAGTTTAAAATGCGCTTAATAGTTCCATCGGATTTATCTTCTCTCAGTTCAGAAATCTCTCTGTTAAAATGCGAAAAAATGGCACATCACATAAAACCTTAAAAGACTCTATATTAGGTGCACTCAATATGGTGCACATAGAACTACGACTCAGTCTTAGCTAGTTTCCAATCTCCACCCAGGGTGGAGATAAACCACGAGCAGACCTGGAAATGCTGGTATAGAGAGGACTGGTATAGCTTGGCTGATTGAAAAAATCAGCAAGGAGATTGGAAACTAGCCAAGACTGAGGCACGGGTCTATGTGCACAATAGAAACTGGGGCCCCATGGCCCAGAAGGGAAGGGTCATAATGGCAAACACTCTCTCTCTCATTGTATCTTGAGAAGGACCCAAAGATTTAGGAATACTGGTGGAAAATAAAGATCAATCGAAAATCACACACCATTGCCAGAACTGGTCCAGAGTTATGGATTTTGATATATGGAGAAACATTGTGGAAGCTGAGAGTTGGCCTAAGGCTATTTTCAGGGTCTCCCACTAGCTTAATATTCTTTTGAGGTAGTGAATGTTCAATTCTGCATTCTGAGAACCTAGTAGCAGATCTGCTCTGCCCAGCAAAAATGTTGCTTATTGCTGTAGCAGAGTAAAACCCTTGGTGCCACTCTGCCTTGCCACAAAATCTACTACTATCCTGTTGTCTGATAAGGTTTTTACATGCTGTCATCAAACATGACTCTCGGAAAACACCAACACCTAAAGAATTGATGCTAACTCTAATTGATTGGAACTAGTCAACCATTGCTGATCCCAGCTACCTTGCGCTTGCATCCACAGGCAATGTGATCCCCAGCCCCTCAGAGTGCATCTGTAGTAAGAGTTATTTCTAGTGCTTCAGAAGTCTGTGGAATGAAAACCTTCAGACTAACAGTGGGAGAGATAGATTTCGGTGTACTTGTCTCTGTAAAAAAGAACCTGAGGTGGTCTTTTTGCAAATTCCAAGTGATAGTCTGCTGACACTATCCAAAAGCCATCTGTCCAACCTGTCCAACACACTTTCTGCCCTGGCTTCCCTGCCCCGTAGATAGCTTTATCCAGTGATTTGTTCTATTTATAATACTAAAATGATGCTTTTGGTACAAAGCATATTGAAGTTATTTAGTTATTTACATTTTTGTGTTTTTTTTATGGGTTTTTTTAAAATACATTTTTTTATAAGGTATTTCAGAACATAAGACACATAGACACTTGATTACATAATTTACTAGCATGACTGAACAAGAAAACATTGTATTGTGTCCCACTTGCAGACTTGCCACAACTGATATTATGATCATTATCAGTGTTATTCACTAAAGGGTGAAGAGTTTGGGGAAGGCAGGAAGAGTGAACAATAAAATAATTAAAAATGGGTAAAACTTACAAAGGGTAAAATTCTAATTTTAAACAAATGCAAAAACTCAGCACTGAAAAGGTTTAATTAAAAAAAAATTAAACATGAGTAAAATGAACAAAATTTTTTAAAAAAATTCCACAATAATCGTGAACAGTACTATTGTATTGATCAGAGTGATCACAGTTATAAAACTGTGATAAGCAATAAAGGGGTTAATTTTTTTTAAATAAAGTTTTTTTTTCTTACTTTTGTGACACTTAGTAGCACTGGGACTACTTGGACACTTTGTAGCACTGATCTCCTTCTCTCGCCTCAGATCACACTGAGGAGAGAGAAACAGAGGCAGAGCTGACAGCCAATGATCTGAATCATTGGCTGTTACAATGTATCACTGATTGCAGTGACTGCTTGTTCCCGCATCAGATCCCTGGTAAGTATAACGTGGGGGGGAACAGAAGGGCTTAGTGCCTGTTCACACCTGTTGCAGTGCGTTCCGGCCCGATTCTGGCCAGAACGCACTGCCTCACATTGCGGCCGGCTCACTTTTTAGTGGGGCTGGAGGGGGTGTGGCGGGCCATTGAAGTGAATGGCACCGTAGCCACGCTCACCGGCTGCAATGCGATCGCCTGCATGGAATCGCAAGGCACATTGTGTCTGCAGTCCGGTCCGATCGAAATGCTGCAAGCACTATTTTGATCGCACCGGGCCCGAACGGGCCCTTAGAAGTTAGGACGTTCCATGCCATCCTAATGTCTTTAAAGCCCATGCTTTCCAGGACGGCATGGAATGTCCTAACGTCGGGAAGAGCTTAAAAGAAACATACTGAAAGACATATGTTAGTTGCCATTGCAGACCTCCTTCTGAATATGCTAATTGCCTTACATGTCTTTGGCTTCAATATTTATTTACACATTGGCTCAGAACCAACAGGGTGCACATCTGACACAGGATTCCCAGAGTTCACATATAAAACTGCAGGATACAGAAGTCAGTGAGGCTAGATTACACCCTTGCATTGTGTTCAGTGTAATATATCCAGTGAAATGATTTAGGATGTTTCCAGTTTTTAAAGTTTTTCTTTTCTTTTTTTGGCGGAGACATTTTGCTGTTGAAATCTGCACTAAACACTTACCCCATGTGCACTCTTTCACTGAAGTGGCTAAACATATTTGGAGAAGGAAGCACTATGCAGGAATGCACTTTAAGTAATAATGGGCTGTAGCAATATAAGGAGGAAATACAAAGAAAGCAGTACTATAGTCCAGCTATTGTAATACCAGCTTGGAAAGACAGAAAGGTAAACCAGTAGCAGTGAGAGAGAAACCTGCATGAGTCATTAAATATCATCTGATGAGTAAGGCCGGATTGAGCAACACAAAGGGAGAAACAATAGAAAGAAAGGATAGAAAAATGAATGAGAGAAGGAGCAGTCAACGTTGAGATAGAAACTAGATAAACATTATTTTTATTGGTAGCTGATGGTGATGGAAAGAAGCCAAGACAGTAAGACAGTTGTAAATAGTTTTTAATTTTTAAATTGAAACAGCCAAAACTATTATCAGAAGACCAGTGTAGTTTTTTATGATGTATATTTAACCAACTAATGCATTTCTTCTTTTCAGTATGGGCAGATGACTGTGCCCCATATGTGCGTCCAGACTTTTCTCTCCAACAGGCTCAGACCTGTTTGTTGCTCTGCTCAGGGTCATGCACAAACCGGTATTGCTCTATAATCCCAGGAACTGCACTGGATCAGACCGAGTTCATGTGCATCTTGAACAAGTAAGTAGTTATTCCACCGACAAACCTGAAACATTTTTGTTTTGTAATAATGAACATAATTTAATAATGACATGTACACATACCTCCTATCTTCCAGTAAGAATCTTTATTGCCTTTTAAAAATCTGCACAGGTTACTAGATTGTCTTTTTTTAATCTAGGTCAAGTGGTCGGGTTTTTTTCATGAGATACAATGGGATTGATTTTTTATTCTTTATATTTGAGATGAAAAAAATACTGGGTTAGATTTAATAGTAAAGGTTAATGCCCTGTTCACACCTTTACGTTTTGTCACACGTTCAACGCTCTCTGAACGCTCTATAAAACGTACAAACTTGAAAATCCCATTGTTTTCTATGGGTATGGTTCACACCTTTCCGTATTTCAGCCCGTCTGAACGCGCTACAAAACGGCCTACGCCCAAAGAAGTACATGTACTTCTTTGGGGCGTTTTGGTCTCATGTTTCCATTGAGATACAGCCAAGTAGCCCTCGGAAACGCCCATTTGTCGCGCGTTTTTTTACCGCGTATCGCGGTAAAAACAAGCGACGACAAATGCGCATATTCAATACACCTAGGTGTGAACCCGGCCATAGAGGGACTTTCAGCACCTAACGTAATTTGTGTTATGATTAAAACCTTTAAATATATGGCCAGAAAAAAGGTGAAAATCGATAGGCAAAGACATATTAAAATTTAAAGTTAGAGGATGAAACATATTTTAGGTAACAATGGATGTGCATAAATGTATATATGACCTGTCTCCTCAATACCTACCTTTTTGCTTTAAAGTATATTTAAACCCTAAGGGCTTGTTCACACCAAATGCAGACCAGATCTGCATGAGTTTCTGCACACGCAGTGCAGTGTGTTATACTGCATTTTTTTGCTGCGTTTTTGATGTGTTCCTGGCCGTTTTTGGTTACAAATTTTTTAAAAAAAATAGTTTAGAATGGGCTTTCAGTGTGTTCCAGGGAGTTTGCATGCGTTTTTGATGCGTTTGCATGCGTTCCAGAGCATGTAAAATAGGGCTTGCTGCAGTTTTTTTACATGCTATGGAACTAAATGCTGCGGTCTGAACTAGAGCCCATTGGAATACATTGGACGCAGTTTTGATCCGTTCTGTAACTGCTCTGCCCCTGGAATGCGCTTGGTGGGAACAAGGCCTAACAATAAACTTCTCTTATTAGCTACCTTCTTGTCATTTGCATATACCATTGAAAGCATTTTCTAATTCTGTTATTTCTATACAAAACAAACCCCTTTTAGGTCTTGTCAGAAATACAGAGTTCTCCTGTGCTCTCTGCCTTTGTTATCAAAGTCTGTTTAGCTCTCCCATTTCATATTTCAATGGTTGACTAGTTTAACAAAGGAAAATCAGACAGGGCTGACACCACTAAGTCCACAAAAAATGTTTGCCTTAGCATACACTTTCATATTTTGTGTATGTCAGATGGGTAACTTTATCTATGCAAGTGTGAAGCTTGTCGTAGATATTTCTGGTTGAGACCCTAATTTTTATCAATATGCAATATTGCAGAAGTCAGAATGATACAAAACACAGAGTTTGGTCTAAAGGATCTGTTTTGATGTTTACTGAGGCACATTAGGTTTTTAGAAGATAAGAGGGTGGGGTAGATTGTTATGCAGGGCCAGCAAATGGGTTAATATAACTCTATAGAAGGTCAGTAGATATCTTGAAATTGCAAGATTACATTTCTAGGAAAGGAGGGGTGAGAACACTCCTGTGTAAAAGTTCAGTCTTCACTTGATATGGACGTACAGCTCCTTTATACAAAATGGATGCTCTCGTGCTTAAAAGAGAACTATGGGGTAAGTGTTTTTCCCCATAGTTCTCTTTATGGTCACGGTAGGACATATACGAACCTCCTCCCATGACCCAAAGCTCAGTGAGAGCGCCGCAGCCGGGATGGATCCTAACGCAACTGTCTGGATCCACCCAGCTGCATAAGTGACAGCTGGCTCTGCCTATCGAGAGGCAGAGCCAGCTGTACCCGCCCCCTCCCCCGTTCATTCCTAGGCAGGCTGCATGTGCATGTAGACTGCCCTAGGTGACACCCACATGTAATGTTGAACCTCCATGATTAAAATAATCGAAGTCCAATGAATAAAAAGGGCGGGCAATACTGGGGAGGAAAGAACTATTTGATGCCAGATGTCCATCAGGCAGGAAATAAGGCAGGCTCCGTCTGACTTTTTTCAGCTTCTAATGCAAACTGTGAGATGCTAACTGTGTGCAGTGAAATCAGAGGAAGCATTTGTTTGACTTTTTTTGCATTTCTTTTTTAAATATTGACTTCAGTAAGATCCCTGTCTTAAGACAAAGTCTAATAAAAGCATTGCTCATGCTAGTCTGACCTTACTCTATCTATCACTATAAAATTGGTGACAACTTGTCAAAATACAAACAAGTCTGTGAAAAGAGACAGAGGCGTAACTAAAACCTCAGGGCAAGGAACCAACAAGAGATGGCTGTTGGTGGGTAGCATTTAATACCAGGAAGTGGCGGGATTTTGTGAGTAGTGTTTCGTGTCCCAAACAATCAACACCATTACCCCCATTACCACAATGTCTTAGACGGACATGGCACAGTGATATATACTGACTACAGAGCACTCCTATGCAGACCTTTTATAATATTACCCTATGCTCTGCATCTTGTGACTTATAGTCCCATCCTGTCACAGGATACAGAGCACAGGGGAAGTCTGTTTTCTAGCTGTCACTCTGGAAGTAAGTCTGGGTTTTAGGCTTGGTTCACACCAGATGCAGTGCGTTCCGGCCTGATTCAGGCTAGAACGCAGTGCATCGCATTCCGGCCGGCTCACTTTTTTGTGGGGCAGGAGGGGCCGTGGCGGGCCATTGAAGTGTATGTCACCGTAGCCACGCCCTCCGGACGCAATGCGATCAGCCGCACGGGATCGCAAGGCACATTGTGCCTGCAGTCTGGTGCGGTGCGATCAAAATGCTGCAAGCACTATCCCTTGCGGGTGATCGCATTGCAGCCGGAGGGCGTGGCTACTGTGCCATTCACTTCAATGGCCCGCCAAGCCCCCTCCTGCCCCGCAATGCGATGCAGTGCGTTCTGGCCAGAATCGGGACCGCACCGCATCTGGTGTGAACCTAGCCTTAAAGGTGTATAATCACTTATTACCAGTATGTCCAGCTGACAAGAAACATAGAGGTAATCATTAAACACTATACCAACAATTAACCCTAAAAGAGGCAATTTCATGGATTTGAAGTTGTAGTAAATGTAGATTTGTATGTCACAAATCTACGTTTTTGTTCATTTAGTTTATGACAATGAATACACCCAGAGGCGTATCTACAACAAATTATGTCACTGTTTGGCAGGAGCTAGGCAAGACGCTGGCTAGAGCATCCCAGGTTGCTAAGAGTTGGCCGGGGAGATGTGTATGGCCCTTACAGATCTCCCCACCCAGCTCTTAGCAACCTGGGACGGTGTGTCTGGTGTCCCGCCCGGCTCCTGGCAACCAGTGACGTCACTGGTTGCCTTAAGAGGAGTGGGGAGAGAAGAACTTCAGCTGTTTTTGTGGGTTGGTGAACATTCAGGACCTTTTGAAATGGTGCCCCCCTTCAAGTGGTGTCCAGGGCATGTGTCATATGTGCCATACATTGGATAGGCCACTGAATACACCATGTCAGTTTTGTGTGTCATTTGTTTATGTAAATTACCCTTATCTGTAGACACTGTTTGAACTAAGATCTATTTTTTCTTGCTTCTGTAAAGTTTTAGTAAGTTAAAGTGCACATTAAGCATAACAACTTATTGGGAAGCAACGTGCAGAAAGCACGTAGGCTCAATGCTCAATTCAGTAGTCTAAGGGGTGTGCGCCCCATTTGGATCTTATATCTTCCAGTGAGGAGAAAGTTTGCTTTTAATAGGTGGTGTAGACTAAGAGAGTCCTCCATTTGTGTGTCTTATGTGTTTTGTATTGAAGGAATGTCGAGATATAGAGTTTTCTGTGGTGTTTTTGTACCCATAAGTTTAAGTGGAGCTGGCTACAGCTCATCACAAATTTCAGTTAGACCCACTGCCCTCATGAGGATTACTCAGTATTTTTTAACAGTAGGAAGGTTCAGTCCTCCATCATACTTGGGTCTTTTGAACAGTTAAATTTTTAATGAACCCAATAATTAATTTTCTGGTTGTAGCATATCAGGAAGCAAGAAGTAGGATAGGGAGCATCTGCATGCAATTTAAAATTCTTGGGAGTATGGTAATCTTGATAATATTTATGTGACACAGCCAAGTGCAATAGCGGAGGTGGTCCCATCTATTAAGGTCCTAGGCAAGAGCATCAAGCAAAGGTTTGTAATTGTGGTGGAACAGGTCAGCTATATTAGAGGTGAAGGTAATGCGTAGGTATTTTAGGACAAGAGGTTTCCACACAAATGAGAATGCTTTTTGTAGTTGTTTTACCCTTCCCAGATGTAGATTTACATTTTGTATTTTAGACTTGGACAAGTTGATTTTGAAATTAGACATTTAATGAAAGGTTTCTAGTTCTCACATGAATGCTGGCAAGGAGATCCCCAGTTTTTGAAGAAAAAGAAGAGCATGTCTAAATTTGTATTTGGTAGATCCTATGTTTGTCTTTTATGTTTGGATTGTTTCTGATAGTGTCCAGGAGAGGTTTCATGAGCATAATAAATAGCAATTAGACGCCAGTATAAGTAAGAAAACGCAAAAAAGATTTGTTTTTTTTTGCGAAATTGACCTTTCTACCGTATAATTTGTATCTGGTATAAAAGATTATCTTAGTCAAGTGACGCTTGTTTTTTTACACGCACTACCCTAATTATTACTAATTCTTTCCAGAGGGTAGTAGTTAATAGTTGAATGGTCAACACAGTCATTTATTCTCCAGTTATATTGCTTATTGTGTACTGCTTGCAATGTTAGGGACAGTTTATTCAGAGCATGCTGCAACAGTGTCAATTTGAAGATTGCAATAGACACCCTCCACCATTTCTAAATAGTGATGCTCCAATCAGGAGTGTATCTACCGCGAGGCAAACAAGGCACTTGCCTTGAGCTGCATTTTGCCGCCCCCAAACTAGTGAGGCAGTCAGCAGCATGCCAAAAGGAGGAGCGCCTGACTGCCGCACTGGTTTCCCAATGCTGCGTTCCACGTAAAGAGAAGGAGGGTGGCTGGGGGCAGGGACAGTCTCCTGCTGTCAGTCTGCCTTGATCGGTGGGCGTGGCTGGGGTTCTGGGGATGGGCGTGGCCAATGATTCGGGCCGGGCGGCGGTATCAGGATGGCTCCGGCGGTGGACAAACCCGGGAACTGGGGAGCTCCGAATAAACTGAGTACACACAGCTACAGAGATCCCTGCGGTCTACTGTATATACATATATGTGGGGATCTATTGTATAGACATGTGTGCTGGGATCTATTGTTTGTACAATAGATCCCAGCACACATGTCTGTACAATAGATCCCTGCACACCCCTGTATATATAGTGTGTGTGGGGGATCTCCTATATATACCTGTGTGCAGGATTCTATTATAAATACACATGTGCAGGATTCTATTATGAATATACGTGCGTGTGTGTGCGTGTATATAGATCCCAGCACACAAGTATATACATTAGATCCTAGCGCACATGTATCTATAATAGAATCCTGCACACACAGGTATACTGTATATAGGAGATCCCCACACTTATGTAAATGTGTGTGGGGATCTCCAGAAAGTGGGCAGAAGGCCCCCCCCCTCCCCACAAGTGATCCAATGAGATGCCGCCCCAGGCTGCCTCATTATAGGGATTAGACATGTGCGATTAGTTTCGTTACGAATCGAAATTCGTACGAATTTTCCTGAAATTCCGAATTTCGGAGCATCCGAAATCCGAATGGCAGTTTCCGATATATAAAAAACAACTACCCCTCCAATATTAACAAAGGTATTTTGCTTTTTAACTTCATCATAACGAATGTTCGTACAGTTACGAAAATATAACCGCCACTAACGAAAATTCGTATTTCGTACGAATCCGAATCCGAATTGAGTTCAGTTACGAATTACAAAATACGAAATAACGGATATTCCGAAACGAAACAGAACAAATTTTTTGACGGCGCACTAATAGGGATGGCTCTGTGTGAGAATGGTTGCATTGTATATGTGGCTGTTGTGGGGTAATTAAACTGTATATAGTTGCTGAAGAAAACAATTGTATATATGGCTGCTGTGTAGACGTAGAGAAGTGTATAAATGGCTGCTGTTGGGGAGCATCCTGATTAATAAAAAAAAACAAATAGTAGCAAACAACTTGTGAAAAAAACAGTATGTTAAAAACAACATACTATATTTGCAAATGCTAATGCGCAGTACATTTTATTTCAGAAACTATAAAACAATGGAACAAAGAAAATTGTAATTGTGGCATGTGCAAATGTTTATCCACTAGTAAACTCTGTTTTTGCAAGGTATCTGACCTTAATTAACCAATTACACGTTAGTAGCCATAAGGAGTTGACAATCTGACAACCATGGGCTCTTATAAAGTAGGACCAACCTCCAGAACACGTTCCCGCTCACTGCTGCAGACCCCACCATAGATCCTGCACAGCCTACCAGAGGCCCTGCACATAGGATTGCCACCTGTCCAGGATTCACCCAGGTTTTGAGTTCGGTCCGGGTTTTGAATGCTGTGTCCAGGTTTCATGGCAGCAGAAACCTGGACACAAGATGTCAGGCAGACAGGGGCAACCAAAATTACAACAGGGGCTACTGGACCCCCACTGAAAACAGTATCAACTGTGATATTAACATATGAATGGGAGGCATTATTTACATGGGCATAAGCCACGACTCATTCTCCCAAAAAAATTTCACTGTGTCGCTAGACTGTGTTCGGGTTTCGCATGAAGAAATGGTAGCAACCCTACCTGCACAGCCCACTTGAGCTCCTGCAGATCCCACTTGAGACCCCACACAGCCTACCAGAGGCCCCGCACAGCCCACTTGAGACGCCACACATACCATAGACCCCGCACATACCATAGACCCCGCACAGCCCACTTGATACCCTCTTTCACAGCTAAGTTCACCATTGTAAAAGAAAATAGCGACATTAGGCTCTCTTGTTTTCAAACATTACTAGTGATACTTGTGTAGTATGAGGGCCCCTGAACACCTTAACAAAAACTGAAAGTAGATGAAAGAATTTGGCCCTGACCTGCTGGCACCCTCACATTGTGGGGGACATTTATCAATAAAATTAGTGACATAATTAGACACAAATCAGGCCGCATCTCACTCAGCAACTTAATTACAACAGATTTACAGTCTGAATGCCTGGGGACAGTTTGCAAAGTTCGGAGACAAATTTATTGCTGAAGATGAGACAGAATTTCCCTCATGTCACATAACTAGGAAGTGGTCAGGTTGTATCCTGTTGCAGTGCCATTTTGGAGCAGCGAAGGAAGGATATGACTCCTGCTGTAACTTTGTAATAAATCTGTCTCAAAAATTGTTGCAATGCTCCTGTTAGCTCTGCTTTACCATGGGACAGAATAAATAACATATAAAAGACAGTGCTAATAAGAACATTTAATTTTTCCAATAGCAGCCGCTGAACATACCTCCCAACTTTCTGAGTTGAGAAACAGGAACACCTTCCAGCACAATGGGGTGAATTTATTAAAACGGGAGTAGTTGCCTATAGTAACATATCAGATTATATTTCCAGTTTGTTCAGTTAAGCTGAATGACAGAAGCTTATTGGTTGCTATGGGCAACTGCTCCAGATTCTGCCCACTCTATTTTGGATAAATATCCCTCCAGTCTGTTCCAGTTTGGATAAATGCGACTCAATGTATTTAGGCAATATACTTGCCACCCCCCTGGCATGCAGACCATTAAGAATTTACATGCCAAAAATTATTCGTTAAACCCAGAATTGTTTTTTTTCACAATTACTTTTCCTTTATACCGACGTTTGGAAATAGTAAACATGATAATCATGTGATAAGATAAAGGTTTTAGTGCAGAATAACACTCTTAGTTGTTCAAGTATTAAACTCTCAAACTTTTCTTTTTCAATAATGAATCCAGATCAAACAAATATACATTGCTCTGTAAAGTATTTCTTTACATTTTTGTCCAATCACTTCCAACAGCTGACTCCAACTCTCTCAGCTTAGCTTCCCTATACTTCCAAACAGCTGACTCCAACTTTCTCAGCTCAGCTTCCCTGAACTTCCAAACAGCTGACTCCTCCTCTCCTGTCAGTACAAGCTCACGAGGGACAGAGCAGTCTCCAGCAGCTGTCCATGTAGGGAGAAGAAAGGAGGAGACGGAAGCAGGGGAGTGTTGGAATATGCTAACAGTATAAAGACTGAAATAATGTGCACTGTACATGTACTGTAAATATATCTCCAGCCCAAACTTTTTTTTTCTTAGTTTTTGATGGAGTGGAGAAGGATTAAAAACCTAGTCATTTTTTTTTGCAATCCAGGGCACGGCTAGATAAATTTTTCTTCATTTCCTGTCCTTCTGACAATATTTTACCAGACAAGATATGAGGAGAACTCGGCAACACAATAAGAATTCAATGTTTTTCTTTAGTAGATTGCTTCCTGTTTGGTAAAACCGTTGACACCAGGACAGGGAGTAAGGGTAAATCTCTCTAATGGGGTCCTGGATAGCTGTGCTATGAACATTTTTATTGTAATAAATGTACTCTTGTGATCCACCCACCCCTGCTGTGCTAAATGGCTGCATAACATAAGGAGGGTTCTGAATCACAGGCCTGGGAAACGTTTGGAAGTTCTGACTGGTTCAGTAAACAGGAAATGATTGAAGCCAGAGACATGAGCATAATAAAAAAAAAAGGTTATCCATAACAGCCAGCCTCATTTAAATCTCCTCCACACCTACCTTACCAGCCGGTTCACTAAAAGTCATAACATTTACAAAACTCCTGAAATACCGTTGCTGCAGGATGGGCTGCTCTGAGGTTACATTGTATAATCTCCAAAAATCACACCTATATAGGGCGACATTACCAGGAAATAGTTCTATCCTGACTCTAAGCTCCCATTCACACTTAAGCGTGAGCATTAACCAGTTGATTTTCAAGCAGTTTTGTATGCATTTATGCGCACATTTTTTAGGTGTTTTCAGACTTGAGCATAGGAGGAGAAGACACATTTGGAGTTAGGCGCAAAACTGAAATCTATGGGGCCACAAAGTCGCAATTCTGCCCTTTAAAGGGCTCATGTACTTTTTTTAAGCTACAAGCTCAGGTATGAATGGGGGTTTAAAGGTCATGTTAACTTCCCAAGTCAAAGTACATCTGTTGTAGGGTGACAAAATGTAAAATAACCCCTTAGCTGAATAATATAAACTTTTCTGTGCCAAGTGGTAGCTTTAGTTCTCCTGCACAGTGCCCCAATCTGTCACTACTGCTCCCAAAGTTTCCATACTGACTTTTCTGGACAACACAATGGGCTTTTTTTTTTTAGTTTTTAAATATATGAATGGACAAGTAACGACTCAGCTTTAAAACATAAGCTAATATCTGGATATCTGGCAATCAGTTTACAAAATTATACAGATACATTGTAAATTGAAGAATTCATGAAAAATATCTCATAATCCTAGATAGACAGCTGCATGTATTTCACATACGTTCCTGGATTTCCTTTGGGACCCCCCCTCTCTGTATACCAGGTATATACAGAACATATTTAAACTGCTCACATGTCTGTGTGGGTTCCTAATTATCCAGGCTATGGTTTAGTTACTTCAACTGGACTTGTTCTGTGATGTTATAGACATTTCAAAGCTTATCCAAGCAGCTTTGCTAGTTCTAAAAAGTTTCAGGAACATGCCGCACAGGTAATTCAGTCATCCTAATCACCACGGAATGTGTTAGGGCAAATTGTGATTTTACAAGAAAAAGATGGAAGGTGTGAAAGTTTGTAAACTAGTTGCATAACTCAATCCCATGCTGCCATGAATTCTGGGGTATTATGCTAATAGGCCAAATGAAATGGTTGAAGGTGACTTATAATATCATCAACATCAACAGAAGTGTTTTCTCATGGGAGACCCGACTTAATGCAAGGAAGTTTTGTCACTGTTCTAGGGATAAAAGAGATGGAGTGAAAAAAATAGCAGACATAGCTTTACAGTGGCACAGTCTAGATCCATGTAGAAGCACCATCAGTTTCTGACTGGCCTGAAATCTGGCCCTACAAAACTTAAAGTCAAGTGGTCTCTGGTTGCTTGCACAGACCACTTACACATGAGAGAATGAGAGGACAGTATCATAATTCAAAATCATGTGGGAAGAGGCTACATTCCTTCCTAGATGAACTTTCAAAAACGTTATTTATCTGATGGCACAAAACTTCGTAAGACTAAGATTAATTGTATTCTGAGTGAACTTTCTGACATTAGCACAGCTGTACATTTGCTGGATAGCATTGACAATTCACTGAGCTAAATTTGCTCATGTACTGGACCCTGGGGCCCCCCTCACACTGCATGGGTTAAATGCTCGTTTGGCTTGGGGTAAATGATTAACTACAAATACTTGTTGTCTGGAGGAAATGCATGTGATGGCATCAGAGAGCTGTGGCTTCTGTGGACGGGTTACATGGAAAGGAGGAAGGCTGCAGAAGCATGGAATCAATTAGTATTTCACCATATTGCTATTTCCCCTAGCCAAACAAGCATGTAACCCATGCAGTGCAAGGGGACCCCACTGCATGGGTACATTTTAAAAGCAGCCAACAGTGGGGTTTATATTTTTTATAGGCTTATATATTTAACTTCTGTTTTAGGTTTAGTGTCCTTTACAGAACAAATCTATATATGAAAGTTATAGTGCTCATGTTGACACCATTAAGGGTCCATCAGAGCATCAGGCTGTGCTCATTGGATCTGCACCCCCTCCCACGTCTGCTGTTTATAGGGTTCATTGAATTCTACAGGTTACTTTGCTGAGTACTGTGTAAAGGTTCAGACTAGGAACATGTCTAATTCAGATGCTTTGTGCTACAGTTCAGTGATAGGCAGGGTTAAAAGGCTATTTTTATATGGCAGCACAGCTCCAAAAATCATTTGATTATGTGTTTCAAATGTCCGCACTGTAACGTTTATAACCATTTTGTGTTTTTTCTGCAGCCTCTATGTGGTCATCGGAATTGGTATTACGCTCTTCCTTTTATTGGTTGGCTCCATCGTCTGTTGCTTTTGCAGATGCATGTTTAGTTGTTGCCTTGGTAACCGCTCACAACGTAAGTAATATGGGTGGTAATATGGGTATTTCCTACTATGTCAGTCCAATAGAAGCTAAAATTAGCTAAACATAAGAGGGGGAATTTATCAAGACTGGGGCAGACAGAATCTGGAGCAGTTGCCCATTGAAACCAATCAGCATCTCCCTTCAGTTTGCCCAAATAAGATTTGAAAATGAGACAGAGAAGCTGATTGCAGTGCAAATCTGCTCCAGTTTTGATAAATTCCCCCAAGCTGTTTTGTACAATGTGGTACATTTGCTGCAAAATTGTTCAAATGGCTATCACACACATTTAGATATTTTGTGCATATGGAATAGGAATTACAGAATATCCTCCCAAATAGTATCAGTCCTCTTTTACTATTGGCAGAGTTTGGGATATAGTATATTTAACTAGATGCTCTGGACTCGCAGTACTGATGTTATGTAGGCACATATTAGACCAATGAGTCTGTTTTTACTTACATTTACTTACATTTCCAAAGCATTTAGTATTCAGGGGGACTGGGGAGGTTACAATAATGAACCACTATTTAAAAAAAAATTCCCAGAAACTACAAGGCCATTCTTTTGTTTTTATGCTTACAAAGTGACAAGGGATTTCCAGTGTATTATTGGTTCTGTAAACAAACAGCACAGCTGGAGGTTCTGGAGAAAGCGGAAAGAACTAATTTCACAACAAAAAAAATAGGGAGAGTCAGGAAAATGTGACAAAGAGCCTAAAGTTGCACCTACTGGCTGGATATGAAAATACTTAATCTGGAGTAGTTGTACCTGGTAATCAATCAGCTTCTCTCTTCAATTTGTTCAGCCAAGCTTTAAAAAATTAAAGTGAGAAGCTGATTGGTTGCCATGGGCAACTGCTCCAGATTCTGTCAACTCCAGTTTTGGGAAATCCCCCCCAAAATGTTTATGTGCAATAGCTCAGATTTATCTTCAAAAAAATCTTTATTTTCACTTTAAAAAAATTGCCCTGACTATAATAAATAAGAGAGAAAATATGTACAAAATCACTTACATTCTTTTAAAAGAGAATTATGAGGTGAGTGCCTTTCACTCAGCCTCATAATCTGAGCCGACCTGTGACAATGAAACTGTCACAGGTCGGCTCAGTAGATCGGGAAGTGATCGAACACATACCGGCGTTCGCTCACTTCTCGATCCTGTCACTGCAGAGAGCCATGACAGGGGAGTGACTGGATTCTCCCCTGTCCGATCATCCAGCGCTGACTGGTGGAGCGGATGGGGAGGGTGCGGGTACAGCTGGCTCTGCCTGATATGCAGAGCCAGCTGTCACTCATGCAGCTAGGCGGATCCAGACATAATTGTCGGGATCCATTTCAGCTGCGGCGTCTCAGTATACCGCGAGCTGAAGCTTTAATATACTGAGTTTTGGGTAATGGGAGGACGCTAGTTTGTGTCCTCCCGTTACCCTTTGGAGAACTATGGGGAAAAGCCCTGACCCCATAGTTCTCCTTTAACTGCTGAGATAGCATTTCAGACACGTCAAATCATGTAAAAAGCAATGTCCCAGCCATGTGCAGATGCTTTTCACATGATTGTTTAGCTAATTAAAATGTAAAGACTGTACATTACTCTTAAGGCAAATGTGGATCATGCAGCCTAATTCCGCCATGTATTTTTCTGTATATTACTGACATTTAGTGACAGTATGCTTTCTTCCCCTTGTATGGGAATGTATAGTGCTTTGCCTTTAGTTTTATTCTTTCCTCAGTATTTTTTTTAAGGAGCAACTGAGGTCACTTTGTGTGCCCCCCACTGGAGCCCACTGACTGCCGATGAAGGGCACACAAGAAATGGTGTAGGTGGAGGCTTACAGTATATCCCACACAACAGAACACACATACCCAGAGCTGCAGTAGCGTGACTGTGCTTTAACCCTTTGCTATCTTTCCAGCACTGTAAATGAACCCATAACTGTGTGCCTTTTTCCTGAACACTTTCAAGCCACTGTACATTAATATACCTGGGAAATGTTGGAATCCTGTAGACCTAAGATTTGCGAAATGGAGGCGGGGCAACGAACAATACATACATGAGGAATAAATGTTGGCAAAACACTGATAATGATAACAATTCAGTAGTAACAAACACTGGCGGAACTACTAGGGTCGCAGCTGTCACAATTGCGACCGGGCCCTGGCGTGCCTGTTGGGGGGGCCCAGAGAGGAAGAAGATGGCTTGCAGCTCCCTCATATCTTCCCCCAAGATAGTGCCGCTCCTTCCCCGCTGCTCTGCTACCCGCAGCAGTAGAAGCAG
Organism: Nanorana parkeri; assembly: GCF_000935625.1. NCBI lineage: Eukaryota > Metazoa > Chordata > Amphibia > Anura > Dicroglossidae > Nanorana > Nanorana parkeri. The sequence goes on along the minus strand of NW_017306979.1, from coordinate 437,879 downwards.
GGCATGTACGGGCGGCTGTGCAGGGATGGAGAGGCTGTGAGACTTATCAGGCACCTGTCCAGCAGAATGTGGAACTTGCGTTTTCCTGTAGAAGGAATACCTAAGATGCAGTTTACAAGCGGCAGCTGTCAACCATTCAAGTTTTCGATTGGGTGACAGCTGCTGTATTTAAATGCCGGCACACCACATGCAATCGTATGTCATACAATTTACATGCTGTTAGGAATCAGTAACTTGATTTGTGCATCCACGAGCCGGAACGCACTGCATCTAGTGTGACTGAGCCCTTAGTGTTCTGACGCTTTCAATTGCAGCGGCTGTCACCCGATCGTTAACTTCAACTGGTGACAGCTGCCGCTTGTAGATGCCAGGTTATGGATTCCTGCTGCAGGAAAATGCAAGTGCCTGACGCAGGAATTCCTAATCGCACCTAAAGATATAGGAAATAGAGGAAACGTGAGAGTAAGAATATCTTTTCTTTTTTTCCTTTCTAGATATAATCTAATGGAAGACGTCTACCCTGAAACTTTGGCATTGTAAGAAGCAAATTTTCCTGCAGAATTACAGTATTAACGTACAGAACAAGCCAAGCCGTAAACTGGAATATTCTGTGACTATTTTATGCCATAACAAAAACCAAACATTAGTACATATTTGGATGAAAATGGCTGATGCCGAAGACAGCGCTTATAGTACTTTCACATACATTTGGGATAACCTAGTAATGCTATAAAACCAGAAACACCTACTGTGGTTAGCACCAAAAAATTTACACAAATAACTGTATCACAGCAAGATTATCATGTCTTTGGGCCAAAACATGTGTGATGCATAACCTGGGGGGAGGATTTGTCACTCATTTATGAACAAGAACAATGTTTAACATTTTACAGGGATCAACATAATTTTTTTTCTATAGGAGTCAAATGCCTTCATTGTCAATAATAGAAGAACTTTCATATTGGTATCTTGGCCATTTAGCAAGCATATCCAATTTAACACTAAGAAAAAGTATGGTGGCCCAGTGGGTTGCACTGGCTTTAGCTTCTTCTCATTACTGATGATGACAGCTGACCAACCATGGCACTTTGCATTTTCATTTGTTCACCCAGCACATAAAAAAAATATTTGCTTCTAATTAAATTGCAAGAAATGTTTATAATCTGGCTATGCAGTTTATATCTGCTAAAATCATATATGACACATGCAGGTAGAGTGGATGGCAGTGGCATGCATGGTGTGCAAACAGAAAAAACTAAATTATGACAGCCAGCGGGGCCGACTAGCAAGATACTGAAGCTTGGCCCAGTGGGAGATTCCTCCATCCACACAGTTTAGCGTAGATGGAGGAATCTGTTGCACTTTTTCCATCTGACCATAGAGAATCTGCAGATAATCTATAGATGTATGGCCAAGTTTTAGACCTTTCCTGCAAGCCTAAACATAAATTGATTTTACCCCTATCAAAATGTACTTCCCAAGAAAAACACTTCCTAATAAAAATGTAAGCTTCCTTTATATTTAATCCTTCTGTACACAAGCATGCAGTTTATTTCCTATCTGAGTTTGGTCATTTGATGAAACTTGCAAAGACTTTGTCCAAATATGTTTGACTTTTTTCCAGGTTTTCAAACTACTATGCAAGCAGAACATCTGTATAAAGTAAAGCTGTATGCTTAATATTATCCTAATAAATAAGAGTAATGTTTCAGTTTCAAATTTACTCAAGTGGCACTTGCAGGGATCTGTATTTTAATATTATACCATAGGTGCAGATCAAAGCCAACTGATCAGGAGAGAATCACACTTCAGACTCATTCTACACTGTAATCATTCAAGTACTAAATTGGACCATGTCATTGTTCAGATGTTTAACGGATGTTGTGATAAGGTCCTGCGCTGTATATCTGAAAGTGCATTTACTACTTTCTGTAATTAATGGTATGTATAATGGAATGTAACTGTGAATATAAATGTGTTGCATTTTATTTATTCTGCTCCCTATGCATCATGTGAACAATGTGTCTGTAATGTGTTCTCATGCTTGCTTAGTCATATTGGCTGCTTTTTATATGACATCATCCTTTCCACTGACTGCAATGCCTTTTTCTAGCTTCTCTCCCTTGTTCATGATCCTGATTAAACATATCACTATGTGCAGAAAGAATGTAAAGATATGAGGCGAAGGATAGGTGTGGAGGACTGTAAACAGATTAAAAGCATTCTTACTAGAGGTGTGTGTTAAAGTTTGGAACCCTTAGCAATAAAATCATATTTTGTTGTCTAATTTAAAGGGTTCCTCTTTAGACATTTTTAGATTAATTTGTTCTTTAATATTAATGCATATAATTCTTATTTCCTTTAAACTGAAATGAAGTAAAACATCCATGTAATTACGCCATGATTGAGCAACCATTCCACATTCATGTAGCACAAGTTTGAATTGGCTTCACTATTCCAGAAACTAGTATGTGATATGATTCAGAGAATAGCTACTTGGTTGTTTGACAGATTCAGTTTAAAGATTCTTTAGGTAATTTACTGATTGGCTTCGGGACCCTTTTATAGTATGTCCATCTCCTTTGATTTTACCTACAGAAGGTTTTATTTTTATTTTTTTTTGTAAATTGTTTTGTGGCAGTATAAGAGGTTTTATATATTTCTTGCATTTTCTTTTGCTTGGTAATGCTTTAAATAAACCTTTGGTATTAAAGAGTCTTATTTTTTTTGCATTCTATATGTACAAAAAAACATAGTGATCAAAGGAACTAAAAAAGGACAGATCTTGTGTAACCACAAAGGGCCCACCAAGTGGACAGGACCTCAACTCCTTTGATGAACCTTAAAACTATAAAAGGTCATAAAGAGCTTTTTCTTTCCCCAATAACAGGGTTAAATGGCTTGAGTGTTATTCTACCAATAATTAATTACTATGTTTTTTCCATTAATAAGGCATGATATGAACTGCTTCAATGACTCCTCCTCTCCTTACTTTGGTTTCATACCCGTAATGCTTTCAAATACAAACAATGTTCATATTTTTCAGTACTATTTGAAGGATTTACAGAAAAAGTAGGAAGCACAATGTCCTGGTACCTGTGAAACTTGAAGGCCACTTTAGGCTAAAAATTGAGATCTGTTTTTAGAACAATACGATCAAAATGATTGAAAAGACTGTATTTAACGAACTCTGTGAGCAGTAGTGACTGCCACCAAAAGTGTTGTTAAATGCTGAGAATCAGCAAATACCGGCATTACAAAGCCTGATATAACTCCTCACGTACAGTGTACGTGGCCAGTCATATAGGCACAAAGGGACAAGACGTACACTGTACGTCTCCCGTCACGAAGGGGTTAAACAGCGACTTTGTTAGGGTCCTTATTGTTTTGGAAGGGCTATCTGGGGCATTGTTTGGCAAGTATAGGCCTGGATCAGGCTATAGCATCACAAAATGCTTGCATTAGAGGATCCAAGAACAGGGACCTATTCAGAAACTCATCAAGAGCAGTCACCAAAACTCTGTCATGCTGAGAGCTAAAAAAATGGAGGAAACATCAGAAAACATTTTTTGTCGAAAGCTAGCCATGTGTTAAGTCCTTTGTAAACCTTGCCATATATGGCTTGAGTGATCGGTTTTCTACAGGAAATTAAAGTCTTTTAACTTTAAGAGCTGCTCTTCAGAAGCCAGGCAGATAGCTTCAAGGCTTTCACCTGCAGGTGAGGCATTGGTCCCTGCAACACAATGTCTGGTCTGTACAGAAGGAATTGATTAGATGCTCTGGCTGGAGACAGTAGGAGAAGAATGGTGCCAAGGGTATCAGATCTGTATTTCTGGAGTTAGTCTAAATGGGGAAAAGGTAAGATTGCATTCTCTCTTGGAATGAGAGAAAAGAAGGACTTCAATTTTGCATTGATCTACAAGGTAAAAAGTTGACCCCATAATGACTGGATTGCTGTGAAGATTTCTGGATGCAGGGACCACTCTGCTACTAATATATCTTGGAGATTCAAGTAGTCCACCAGTTGGTTGTAAGATCCCTTCAAATGGATAGCAGAGAAGGAAGAAAGGTTATTTTCTGCCCAGTATAACACAGACTCTAGAGAAGGACTCTTTTTGCCTCCATGTTTGTTGATGTATACGATTGTAGTGGCATTGTCTGAGAGGACTAAAAGGTGATACTCTCTGACATTATTATACAGGATTTATATAGCGTCAACAGTTTGCACAGCGCTTTACAATATAAGGAAGACATTACAATCACAATACAAGATAGTAAGGTGGGGCCTCAAACTAAAAGGGAGGGACAAGTGATACATGAGGAGGTAGCTGTGTGGGGATGAATTGTTTGACAACGTGATGGTTGAGGTGGCATGAAGTGAGAACAATATTTCTGGTATTTTTCTGTGAAATAATACAATATTATTAATATTAATAATACAATACAATCTAGATTACAGCCAGTCCGGTCTCATATAAAACTGGCCAGACATCACTTCAATATTCTACATGGAGTCACTACAATTTTTGTTTATTTTTCTGTAAAAGATTTCACTATAAAACTTGATTTTTAGTGTAAAACCCGCCCAGTATGTGTCCTCATCAATCTGCAGCCTGGTACTTTACATCATGTGATTGGAGTCAGGACGAGATTTGTTGTATTTTTCTGTGAAATTCTCTAAATTACTTTATGAAATCTTCTCTGCTCTGTTCTCTGTGATATCTGCAGCTTTGTACAAGTCTGATATACCGATGTGATCAAACATCTGATCTACATAATCATCGGCAGTACAGAGCACATCCTCCCCAAAACACACAGAGGGGAATGATGATTTTAAAGATGATATATAGAATAGGAGAGAAGAAACACAAGCGCTGGGGAGGTGCGCCCCACAACAACAATCACCCTTATGACTGGAAATTAGGGCCTTTCAATGTCTTCCAATTGGATGACTGTTTGGATTGTTCCCTTGTCCAGTGGTCCTTCAGATGGGAGCAATGACCCCAGCCACCTGCATTTGTGCTAAATCTCAGGGACATAATGAAAGGTTCTCCCTTGTGGTCCCTTGCTAAGAGGAAGCATTTTCTTCATCATCAAAGACTGCAATGTACACTGAATGGCACTTCTTGACAAATGAAGGCCATGCATCAGTGATAAAACTGACAGCTTTAAAAAGCATAGGGAAGTAGCCCAGCAACCTTCTCCCTTTGCATGCCTGCTTTCAAATGCAACTTTATTTAAGAAACTCAGAATTCAGGATTTCTGGCGACGCAGGTGAATGCTGGCTTCAGATTAGGCAAAACTGAATCCCAGGCCTTTTTAAGAAGAATATCACTCTTCTAATCCATTGGGGCAAGGTCTGTATATTTGGAAACAATTCCAGGAGGATTTCTATTCCACAAGTGCTCGGAATCCTCATCATAAGGAAATATGCATTAAAAGCATACAAGCAAAAGTAAAATAAGTATTTGATCCCCTACCAACCAACAATAATTCTGGCTCCCACAGACTGGCTATGTGGTACACAGATTAGTCCTGTAAATTTAGGAACGTGCTCCGTTATTGTGTATAAAAGACACCCGTCTACAGAATCTCTTTCTTCCATTCAAGAAGAAAGAGCTCTTTGGCATTAACTCGACTCGCCGTGCCTGGAGGAAGAAAAATGCTCACTATGACCCCAAAAGCACCATCCCTACGGTCAAGCACCGAGGTGGAAACATTATGCTTTGGGGCCGTTTCTCTGCTAAAGGTACAGGAAGACTTTGCCAATGGACGGGGCCATGTGTTGTAAAATGTTGGATGAGAACCTCCTTCCCACTGAAGATGGGTGGTGGATGGGTCTTTCAGCACGACTATGACCTAAAACATACCGCCAATCGTAATTGCAGTCAGGCAAACATTGTGGCGGAATTTATCAAAACTGGAGCAGACAGAATCTGGAGCAGTTGCCCACGTTAACTAATTAGGTTCTCTTTTACGTTTGTTCAGTTAAAGGAGAACTATGAGGTGAGTGATTTCCAATCATCCTCATAGTTAGAGCCGACCTGTGACAAAGAAGCGGTCACAGGTCGGCTCTATCAATCGGGAAATGAGCAGAAACATGCAGCCGATCCGCTCACTTCCCGATCGTCTCCCTGCAGTGAGCGGTGACCCCCGAAGGTATTCCCCCCTCCGATCCTCCAGTGCTGAGTGGAGAAACGAATGGGGGAGGGGGTGGGCACAGCTGGCTCTGCCTCTATATAGGCAGAGGCAGCTGTCACTCAAGCAGCTGGGTGGATCTCTACAGTATTGTCGGGATCCGTCCCGGCTGCAGCGTTCTCAGTATATTGCGGCCAATAGCCCACGATATACTGAGCTTTGGGTCACGGGAGGAGGTTAGTATATGTCCTCCCGTGACCCTAAAAAGAAGTATGGGGAAAAACACTTGCCCCATAGTTCTTTTAAGCTTTGAAAATGAAAGATAGAACCTGATTTGTTGCAATGAGCAACTGCGCCAGAATTTGTCTGCGTTAGACTTCTAAAAGTCCCCCTCTCGATGTCTATCTCCTTGCCTAAACCATCCTTTAAGATGAATAGACCAGGAAAAGCTCCAGTTGTACATCAGAGCATGGACACTAATGCAGCCATCTATAGATTTTCTACATATGTTATTGGAAATCTTTTAAAAGGTTCATCTCTTACTCTCGTCCCAAAAGACCCCCCCCATTTATTTCCTAAACACGTACATACCTTTATTGTCATCTGGCTAGTCCGGTGAGATAATGGGTTCTTCATCTCCTGATCTGGCGATGGGTGCACCAGCAAGAATGTCATTCATATAATAATGTGTGAGCAGTGTTTTGGGCTGCAGTACTGTGAGCCCAGGCAAGCAAGATTATGCACACCCAAGGGGTGCGTTTATGACAGCTGGCCATCATTCAACATAGGAGAGAATTGCCATCTTGTGCAGAAGATGACAGCACTGGATTATGGACCATTATTGCAGTGAGAGCTTCTGTTTTTGTGTAAGGTAAATTATGGAACTTGAGTTCTGCTTATACAGTGGGTTGGTAAGCATTAGAACTGCTTTTCTATCTATAAACATCAATGGGAACGTAAAAGCAGCTTGAGTCAACTCAAATCCAAGATCCATGGCCCCCAATGTGTATTTCTACTTTTGTAGTCACAATTGAAAAAATACTGCTATATGTGTGTTACTTGTTCCTATTCACACAGCTTACCTAAATATATATACATTTTTCCCAGTATGTTTTCCCTTTTAGATGTGCTTATGTAGCAAGCCTTTGTATGTTAATGAGGGGGAAGCTTGCAATGGTTCTAGAGTTTTAACCCTTTATTAGGGCAGACATTGTAAAAAATCTAGTTTCAAACAGATAATGAGCTTTGCCAACACAGTGCAGACAGGGTTAATTAAAATAACATTAATCTCCACACCCCCCTTGCATGCCGGAGGGAAATTCGGCACAGGGAACAACTTTTCATTCAGAACTGAAGAATTTACAGTTTTTAGGTTATATGAATGAGAAACATGTAACAAATATAAGGCAGATGTTATCCCAGTTTGGCTGCAATAGTGGAAATACACTTTACAGCAGTGGTTCTCAACCGATCAAACCTCAGGACCCACATTTGTCTTTGGTCATTAAGTCGCGACCCACTAGTTGAGAACCAGAGCTTTACAGCATTCAGCATTTGCCTGTATAAACAAGTCCCCATTTAGCTAATTTTCTGTGCCACTGCAGAGAGAAGATCATCATATAGTCCCAAGCGGAATGCTTGCTGCTTACTTTCCAACAGATATTGTTCTATATTGATAGCTTCCTACACAAGTAAGCAGCAGGACTCTAAAGAACAGGGTTCTCATGTCTTGAATAAGAGAAAGTTGCACTGAGAAATAGACAAACAATATGAAACCTTAAAGGAAGTGCTCAGAGGTAAGTGTAATGTGCTAATTATACTTAATACTGTGCTGTCCCTAATGAAATACAGCCCTCCTAAAGCTTTGCCTGAGTGCTGCAGTGCTATCAGATTAATGCTTAGGTTGGACTTGATGGACTAATGTCTTTATTCCACCTCAAATACTATAACTATGTAATCCACGAATTTTTCTAGTTCCATTCCATGCTACATTCTGAATGGAATTAGCGTCCCCATAGACTACAATTTCTGTAACACATTCCATTTAAAAACAGCAGGGGCTGGAAGCAGAAAGCGCATATCCGATTTAATATAGAAAGCATTTCTAGTTAGCTGAACTGCCGATTAACTTTTGAATGCGTTTCTTTTATCAAATAGTAGTTACAAAACATATATGGCCTGCATTAAACCATATACTACTGTTACAACCAAAAGCACCACAAGTCAAAGAACTGCTCAAACACATCACGCAATATTACAGGAACATTTTATATTTAAATATTAGGTTTCATTTTTAAAAGTTACAGTATTTATTGTGTGCTATGAATGAATACATTTTAGGCATTCTCTAGTCTTTAAGATCATGTTAATAATCCTATTGTGAAATGCTTAAAATATGCCATGTGGACACTAAGAAGGTGGTTATGCAGGTAAGTGATTTATTTTGTATCACGTGCAGTCCATGTTTTCATCTTCTGCTTCAATGTCAGGAGGGCACAATTCATCCAGGGCAAACTCTGTAACAGCAGAATGTGAAGAAGAGAAATGACAAAGTTCCATCTATTATCAACTACAATGAACCAGCTAATATCTACCTACTACCAGCAATCACTACAGTTGCCATGGCTGCAAGTTTACACTATAATTGTCCTTGTACCCTGGGACTGAAAGTGAGGGAAAAATGCAACCAGAAGAGGTATAAAGAAGAAATCTTTATAGTACGTAGGCACTCTGTACCTCTGTACAGCAGGGGTGGCAAACCTCCGGCCCTCCAGCTGTGGTGGAACTACAAATCCAATGAGGCATTGCAAGATTCTCACAGCCACAGGCATGACTCCTGAAGAGAAATGCATCATGGGATTTGTAGTTTTACCACAGCTGGAGGGCCAGAGGTTTGCTACCCTATTGGGGAGAATTTCTCTCACTTCCTCTTCCTTTAACACCTACAAAAGAAATGAGGGAGCAGTTGTCACCGGTAAAAGAAGACATAGAAACTAATAAAAAAACAGTGTTACACATACTAACCCTTTCCCATGCTACTAAAAAATATAGTTTGCCTGTGTTGAGCTGACAGTCAGTGTGGGGTTTTATCCCCAATAGGGTCAGAAGAGGCAATAAAAGCCTGTCAGGCTATAACCCTTCCCTGCTCTATCCTAAACAAAATGAAAAGTTTTTGCTGGGTTTTAACATTTCTGACATGTTTTTCATTCTGACTGTGGCCCCAATGTGGAGATTTTACCTCACTTTTTGTCCCTTCTTGTACCAGTGTAAGAATGGGGTTGCAAGGATCACAAAGACAGGAAAGCAGAGACAGCAATTAAACAGTTGTCATGAATTCTAACTCTTCCTCACTCTAGTAAAACCTATGTATTGTCTGTGCTTTGGTGGACTTTATTTCACTTTCAATATTGCGCTGATACTGATTTTAGTGTGTTTTATCAATTGAATTGTGTATTTTTATCGGTTTAATATTAATTTGAGAAACATTTGCGCAATTATCGCAGGGCCTACAAATTTAGTATCACCATCTTTTTATTCTACCGGGCCTGCGCTTTCAGAAAATATATGGTTTGGGGGGTCTTTTACAAACGCTAGCAACGCAGCAGTTGAAAATCAAATCAATAGGAAAAAATTGCAGAAAATTCAAAAATGGCTTGGCCAGCTGATTTGAAAAATGTTCCGGAGGGCTTGGCAGCGAAAGGGTTAATAACCCCTTAGTGACCGAGGCCTTTTTTTTTCATTTTTTGTACCCATGTTACCCACACATTATATATTTTCGGACAGCCAGGACCCTGTAGAATAAAATGTCAGCAGATTCAAATTTTTATGTTGCACGATATTAGGGCAACGTATTATCAAACCCCCAAATTTAGTGAAAAATGTCCTTAAATGCCCCAAAACACAATTAAATACCCATGTTTTAAATAAAATATAAAAGATGAGGTTACGAGTAAATAGATACCCAATATGCTCAGGGTAAAAAATTGTGTGCGTCCGTGAAACTGCAACAAAATTTAGTACCCCAAAAAGTCCATAGATGACGCTTTAAAAGCCCCCACGGGTCATCAGTTTAGAGATACGCATAAATATTGGCCTTAGAATTATTACTCTCACTCCGGCGTGCGTGGCAATACCCAACATGTGTAGCATGATCGTCATTTTCATACGTAGGCGCACCCGATGCGTGTTTACGATTTTTGTTTTACATTGTTGTTACATTTATTTAATGTAATATTTATTTTTGTAAACTTTTTTTGTTTGTTTTTTTAACTTTAATTGAAAACGTAGGGTTGAGTAAGATTAAGCGCCGCACACATAGCCATTCCTGGTGTAGGGTGGCTACAAGCCCCCCATGTGATAGCAGATTGGCAGTGACAGGTACACTTTAAGGTGATGCTGGGGGTCCAAAAGACCTCCTAGCATCACCTTTACGCTTGAAATAAGCTATTGAAGTGCACGTAGCACTTCAATAGCTTATTGTTTGGCTTCAGGAGCCCAGCACTGAGAGCTATGGGACCGGAAGTGATGTAATCTGCATCGCTCCCAGTCCCATAGTACGGGGAGGGGGAATCGGTGGACGGACGTTCGCCAATCTTCTCCCCAGCCTGCCCCCGCCACTAGAGAAGCCAGTCCTGGGCCCGTAGGAGGGGCAGCGGAGCCTGTGAAACATGGCGGGGGTGTCGAACGAAGACGGGGCGTGGCCAGTTTACTGGCCCTTAGAAGGGATCGGGCAACAGCTGAGTCGCCTAATCACTTCTATTGTAAAGTCGGCAGTCTGCCTTACAATTGTAAACAGAGTCCCAGTTTCTTTAGCGCCTGGAGTCTGTTTAAATGGGCCAGTGACATACCATGGACGTCACTAAACTTTTTGATAAAGGAGTAGAAGTGCACAAGGCAGTATATGCACATAACGTTTCCTATATAACAAAACAGTGCAAGTACATAAGGCAATGGTGGACTTTATTTCAACCTGTGTATTCTCCCTGTCAGTACAAGGTCAAAGGGCACAGAACACATTTCCGATATGTTATGGAGAGGAATTTTTCCCTCCTTTAATCATTGCAATAATTTGTATTACTAGTTACATGCAAACACAACATTGTTGTTTTCCAAATATACATTACAGTTATCTATTAGGCCTCATTCACCCACAACGCAAGCAAAATTGTATATTGCGTATATACGCGCCAATACGAGCGTCAATGCGCGTATGTACGAGCGTCATTGCGCGTACATACGAGCGTATATGCGTGTACCATTTGCATTCCCAGAATACATAATTCCTAATGGAAATTTTAATGAACTGTACGCATATACGCTCGTATACACGCGCAAACATGCGTATGCGCGTAAAATACGCCCGGACGCATCTCGGTTCCATTCTGTTTTTGCGCATATATACGCTACGCAAATATACGGCTCCATACGCGACTATGTGTATGGTGCCATTTATTCGCATATGTTGCATATGGTACAATACGCACTTACGCGCGGCAGTGTGAATGAGGCCTTAAAGAAATATATGCAAGATTTTGTTAACTAGCTCATGCACACAGTCCTCAACTCTATCCTAATCCTAGAAAGGTTGAATATTTATGGGTAAATGGCTCTTTAAAATGAATATCAAATATTATGGCACCGACCTTCATTCTCTTTCAAAATATTACACTTTCTTAAGATGGCTCGGACTCCTGGCACAGCCTGATCATACTGGTGGAGGACCTCCAGACAGTGCTCACTGAAGTTTTTATCCTTTTGGAAGAAACTGTACAGCAGCATTGCTGTCTCCCTTAGAAGTTGTACAGATTTGTTTAAGGAAGAAAGCGTAGGGTTGAGTAAGATTAAGCGCCGCACACATAGCCATTCCTGGTGTAGGGTGAGGACCAGGGCCTTTACAACCTAAACAATAGACAAATAACAGTTATGACACCAAAGAATTTTCATGATAGACAACCGGTTTTAATGGTGCAATGTTTTTTTATGTACAGTACTACAAAGGACAATGTACGGTATAAAAAAACCCTGAAACCTATTCTTAGCTAGATGTAAACACACATCAAACCAAATGAAGTTAGCAGACAGATTTTACCAAAAAAATCCAAATAATTCATAAAGATCATCATGCTTCTGCAATATTGTTTTGCAGCTAAAAAAATTACCATCTTCAGTTTCCCTCATGTAAAACAAAAACTAAACAATAATGATAACACCTTAAAGAAAACCTTTTGCCGAGAGGAATCGAGTAGTCCATCACGTCTTTATTTCATTATTTGTATCAATTTCTTTTTTTTCATATTTTTTATAACTTAACTTTATTGTTATCACACAGGGGCTAACAAGCATTGAGAGGTGACAGGTTCTCTTTATGAGCCTGCCCTTCAATACAGGAGACCCAGCACATGTGTGCTCTATCTTCTGTATAGCTCCACTTGTGACAGGTGACACGGGAGCGTTGCGAGTACATCGGTCCTGTGTCACTGATCACAGAGCAGATTGGAGAACAGACATTCTCCGATCTGCTCCCCGCTCTCTATCCTGAAGACATTTGCAGTGGTCTCATAAATTGGCCACAACTGCCCTGTGTGGTGTAAGTACAAGCCACACTGCAAATAAAAAAAGGAAACAAAACCAAAATGTCAGCCAAATACTCACACACAAACAATGTGATATAAACGTTTTATAGAAAATAAACAAAAAAAGAAAAGAAAACCATAATGAAGGAAATGTACCTCTCTGTTACACTGACATTGAACTCCTAACCCAGAGGAAGGATAATTCCAACCTTGAGTAATCAGCTTGTTTAGCAGCCTAATTACCTAGAAAATAAGGAATACATATATGTGAGCAGTGAAACAGGTCTATGATGAGGTTCATATGACAAATGATCAAAATTATTAAGGCATTCCAATAAAAGATTTCATGTTAAAAATCAATTTCCTAACCAATAAAACCACAGCATTGGTTGGGCAGTACACTGAATCCAAGCACTCAATCCAGCTAGTCACCCCACCGCAAATTCATGAAACTGCTTTTAATATTTTGACTAATTTCATTGTCAATTGTTAACTGTAAATCCAAATTTGTATAATTGTTTACACATTTATGAACTGATTTTTTTAAATATTTATTTTTTGCATTAGGGCTTGTGTACATGGAGCTAGAACAAACAAAAATGTCCTGTTTAAATACTACAAGGGAACCAACTACTACATGTGTAGATATCGGTTAATAATATAAATAACAACCTTTACACTGCATCTCTAAAAATAGTACATTTATTGCCCACTACCACATTCAAAAAGCAGCCATCCCCCTCCCCTTCCTCAATCATAGCTAGCGAATCTCCATCAATGTGAACGATGTAGATGCAGATTTTAGCGGGTACCATAATTCCATTTTTTTCAAATTACTTGGGAAAGTGAACTTACTGTTTAATACACATTATCTGTGTTAGAGAGTGCTGGCACAGTGGAATGGGAATGGCACACAAACACACACTGCCCTATGTGTGTGTTTATTCATATGCAGGTGAAGGGGGCGGCGGAGTTGGTTTTAATTTTATTTATCTTATTATTTGTTATCACATTTTTATTTTATGTTTTCTTTTTGATCAATTTCTTTTTTTTCCCCATTTCTATTTATTTCGTTTCATCAATGTTTTCGATGGAGCTCAGCCTATTAAGTGCTGGTTCACACCTGGGCGTTTTTCAGCGCTGATCGAAGCGCTGAAAAACGCTCAGCAAGGGAAATCCCATAATTTCCTATGGGCATGGTTCCCACCTGGGCGTATATCAGCTTGTAGAAACGACCCGACGGCCGCGTCGCAGGGGGCGGAACCGGAGGGAAGTTTGAAAGTTAAAAAAAATCATACAGCCAGTGAGGTATAATACGAGCATTGAACGCGCGTTTCACTGAACGAAAAAACGTGCTAAAAAACGAGCTGAGAAACAAGCAGAAAAAACGCGCCTACAGTACGTCCAGGTGTGAACCCAGCCTAAGATGTCTTGATAAAGATGGGCTGAGCTCCATCAAAACGTTGACAATATAATACTGATGCTTTGACTTATTACCGCTGCAAGATCTGTGAGTGTCTCTATATTTGCTTTGGATTTGTATAGATATTTTTGTGGAAGAGCATCCAAGCTGGTCATATTATGAAAAAAACCAAGCCCTTTACCTACCTCATGCTCAAATTGTAGACAGAGCAATTCAGATGTCCGTTTGTCTGGTTTTAATGTGATGTACATGTACAAAGCAAGCAGGATACAACTTCCTGCCATGAAAAGGAAAAATGTGGCAAATTACTCTTCTGTATCAAATAACTTGTTCCATGTTTAACCATTTCTTAGCTCCGGCCAAAATCAGCAGTATCAATTAACTTAACAATAACACTATTTCGCCAACCCCAATTACTTTTATATTTTTTAAGGACATAAAGCTATTTTTCGGTATACCATTTGAATAAAGATACTGATTGTTTTTTGTTATAGGTTGGCAAAAACCTATAATTTTTTTTTTCAATTAATGAATGTATTTTTAATACTGTAATTGTACCTAGCAATTGCAGTATTAAAATAGGTGCACTGCCATCTTCAGGCTGCAGTACCTTCTGCAGGCTGAAGGCTTATTTTGAGCCTCCAAACACCAAAGTAGCTGTTGTTTATAAAGACCCCGTTACATAAATGCAAATGCAGAACTGTGAGTGTTTAGCATAAAACTGATGATACTTATACAGGCTTGCTTCTGAATAATGTACATTTGGCCCCATTTAATTGGCTTTATTTGATATTGTGTCCAACTCCTGACAGGTCGAGTCAAGGATCAGAAACCTGACCCTGCTGCCTTGTCAACAGGCACCCAGCTCCTAAGGTCTCGTTCACACCTAGGCGTATTGCATATGCGCGTCTGTCGCGCGGTTTTTTTAACCGCAATTCGCGGTAAAAAAAGTTGCGCAACCGTCGCACGTTTCCGAAGGCTACTTGGCTGTATCCCAATGGAAACGCGCAACAAAACGGCCCACAGTAGTACCTGTACCTTTTCAGGCGTGGGCCGTTTTGTAGCGCGTTAGGGACGGGCGGAAATACGCCAAGGTGGGAACGAGACCATTGAAATACAAATGGGATTTATATTTTTGAGCGTTTTGTAGAGCGTTCGTCGAGCGTTCGTCGAGCGTAGAACGCACTACAAAACGTTCAGGTGTGAATGTGAACGAGGGCTTAGAGTGCACAACAGTATCAAATAACAGAGCCCTGTAGTTAAAAGGAATGTAAACATCTATGGGACTTAGATATTCAATATTGTTAAGTAAACGCATAAAGTGGGAGACCGTTAAGGCAGCAAGATCAAATTGTGGAGAGGGGATAGAAGAAGCAGAGCATGATCTGATCATAGAAAACTGGAAAAAATAGGTAAAGTGTGCTTGAATGGCAAAGGAAAGTGTGTGTGTATGTATACAGTGTATATCTATGTATATAGATCTATATATATAGATATATAGGGAAGGGGGGACAGAGAGCTGATCTTGGTTAGGGGTTGAATGGAGTGGCAGCTGATTGAATTCCATTGAAGTGCCTGGTTATGGACTGGAAGGTAAAAAAAAGGAGGTTGCAGAAAGGGAGCTGATCTAAAGAGGGGGAGACGTAATGGTAAGGGGCCAGTCTTAGCACATACAAAAGGACTCATCCATATTTGTGTATTATGATGTGGCCTTTAACATGTCATTGGGAGTCTGTCTAAGCTAAGACAGCATTGTGAAAAATGTGAAGTGCAGCATGCCAAAGATGCTGCATCACAAAAGCGGAGATGTAGCGGCAACCGTAGAGCTTAGATTTGGGGTGCTGTAAAGAAAGCACAGGGATTCAGAGGGACTATAGTACTGAATGCTGCAAGAGAAGCTAGTGCTGACAGTTTGTGGACAGCTGCCACAAAACAGTGTACATGATGGGAGAAAGCGGATGTAGTGTCGACTTAAGAAACAGGGTGGAAAGTGAGGACAAAGAACTCACTGTGGCCAAGATTGGAAAGCTCTCAAACAGTGTAGAGTGGATGGGAAGAGGGCTGCCAGAGAACATAGTACAGACAAAGGAGAGAGAGCTGACTGAGAACATTGTGCAGATGGTGAGAGGAGAGCTGCCAGAGAATGTACTGTGGACTTTGAAGGAGAGCTACCATAGACTGTAGTGTGAAGGGAGGGACTGCCATAGAATGCAGGGAGTACAGTGGAGGGGGAGCTGCTAGAAACGCTCCTTCAGACAGTGTTGGCAGAGCTGCTGCAGAATCTCACGCAGGCACTGGGCAAAGAGGTGTTTAGCTTTTGGTAGCAATACAAACAAAGAAGTGAAAAGATGCATTTACCAGGGCATGGCCACTAGTGAGTAAACAGTGTTTGTGCCAGGCATCTCTTGGCATTGCTGTGCAAAACTGTGGAAGAGGTTGGATCTGGGAGGAGGCAAATGTACCTTCTCACTGCAGCTCTTACTGGAGTTCATCCAGATACACTTGAAGTTTGCTAAAAACCCTTTTAATATAACTGACCTAGTGAGGACTTAGTTCAATCAAAATAGTAGTTTCATTTTTAAAAAGCATTAATATCAAGCTGGCTGATGTTAAACTTTATCATTATTATCGATTATTGAAAAAGTTGACAACTTTTTCAATAATCGATTGTAATCGATTATGTCGATTAGTTGTTGCAGCCCTATTATTATGCGCCTTTACTTTGTCTAAAAGCATTTTTAGGCACTGGAAAATAATAAACTATTCATATTATTAACAATAATAATACATTTGATGATTTCATATTATTATCAGAAATAATACAGACTATAAATTTGTTTCAAATGATCAATTTCACTTCTTAATATATTAAAGTCCCAGAAAAAGAACTGCTAGTATTGCACTACAGTAATACCATTTTAACTTCCATTTATAAATGGTCACTTTTCAGTTTAAGTGAAACAGATTGATAGCTGTGGGGCAATATAGACAAGTTTCAGGACACCTTAGAAACCATGTTCCCATTTGAGCCTATAAATAACAAAATCTTGCCATGTGTAGATGTGCCACTTACCTGAAGAGGAGCAGAAGAGAGTGACAACCTGTTTGTGGTCTGCAAGTAGTGCCAGCAATCTGACAGCATTTAGGGCAATGGGAAATGGAGAATCTGCAGACAGGCACTGAAGCAACACAGGAGAGGTAAACAGACACTGGAATCTAAAAAAGAAAGTTTTAAAATTGGTATAATAAATGGAGAGCAAGGCGCTACAGGGGCAATAAATATAGGAGGGCTGTAATATAAGGGGGGACAGAGGGCTCACTCCGGTCAATCTACTTAGTAATGAATCCACCTTAGCAAGGTCAGATACAGGATTTATTTGCACTTCAGCAATGAGTAATAATAGAACTCAAACCACTAGCACTGAAGAGGACTTTGATATAATGGGAATAAAAGCAACTAATGCACAACGGTACAACCTGTTTAGGAGGGACAGGGTTGGTAGAAGGGGGAGAGGGGTATGCATGTATGAGAAACATAATCTAACTGTGCACATACTAGATGATCTCATGACAGAGAGTTGCGATGGTGGTGAGTCTTTGTGGCTATAACTAGATAAGAAGGAAGATAGCTGTAAACGAATTGTGGGTGTGTGTAATAAACCCCCGAACATAAGTGAAGAGGAGGAGACGGCTCACCTACATCCACAGATTACAAATAGCTGGGAAGCAGGGAAATGTTACTTCAATTATCTGGACATTGATTGGTCTAATGGAACCGCTCATTCTATAAAGGCTGGCCGTTTCCTAAACCTGTTGCAGGACAATTTCATGGATCAGATGGTAGATATCCCAACCAGGAAGAATGCTATACTAGATCAATTCATTTCCAATAATGCAGACCTAGTTGCAGACATCGCGATTAGGGATACTTTGGGTAATAGTGATCACAGGGCGATTAGTTTTAATGTTGGGTACAGGAAAGAGAAGGGTGTTGAGTTGACAAGAACGCTAAATTTCAAAATGGCAAACTTCAATAGGCTGTGTCATCTAGTGTATGACACTAGATGGGACAACTTATTTCTATCAATGAACACTGACAAGTGGGATTGTTTTTAAAATACATTGCACAAGGGCAACAAACCTAATTAAAGTGCTGGCGGAGCAAAGTTATAGGACAAGGTTGCTAAATTTTAATTTGTTCACTCTGGAAGTGAGGCGATTAAGAGAGGACATGATTTTGATGTACAAATTGTTTAATGGTACTTACTGTAAACTCCCTAAAAGAAGAAGACTAGAGGCCACCACCTAAAACTGGAGGAAATAAGATTTAAAAGGAGAACTATGAGGCGTGTGATTTCCAGTCATCCTCATAGTTAGAGCCAACTTGTGACAAAGCAGCTGTCACAGGTCGGCTCTATTGATCGGGAAGTGAGCAGAAACATGCAGCCGATCCGCTCACTTCCAGATCGTCTCCCTGCAGTGATTCCCCCCTCCCCTCTCCGATCTTCCAGAGCTGACTGGAGGAACGAACGGCGGAGGGGGCGGGCACAACTGGCTCTGCCTCTAGATAGGCAGAGCCAGCTGTCACTCACACAACTGGGTGGATCACGACAGTATTGTTGGTATCCGTTCCGGCTGCGGCACTCCCAGTATACCACAGGGAAAAGCCCGCGATATACTGAGCTTTGGGTCACGGGAGGAGGTTAGTATATATCCTCCCGTGACCCCAAAAAGAACTATGAGGAAAAACACTTGCCCTACAGTTCTATTTTAACCAAAAGGGGCGTAAGGGCTTCTTTTCTGTTAGAGTGGTAAAATTGTGGAACTCTCTTCCACAAACATTGGTATCAGCAGAGAGTATTGAATCATTCAAAATAATTTAGATACCTTCCTCACAGACCATAACATACAGGGGTTACAGGTACTATTAAAAACTAGACCACACAGGGACACACACACACACACACACACATGTTGGACCTGTGTCTTTATTCAACCTCAAATACTATGTAACTAAGAATTAAATGAAACATGTTTTGAAAACCTACCACAACTCTTTGACAAAAAACAAAAACAACACAACTAGGCACATTCCAAATTCACCAGTTACGCATAGTGCATTGTGTGTGTGCTGCCCCCATTCCACTGTGTGCCATATTGTGCTAGCAAGGCAGCACCACTCTCTGGCACGCACAATGTGCAGTAAATGGTAAATTAATTTACCAAAAGTAATTAGGGAAAATGGAATTACCCGCTTATATCTGGCCGCCTCAATCCCTCCCAATACTTACCTTTCAGCGAACGGCTCTTTCCCTCCGTCGGTACGTGTGTACTCTCACTAACCCATTCAGTCATCCAGCGCAGCCCTGCACTATGGATTCTGAACTGCGCTGACCAAGAGCTTCTTAGCACAGTTAACCAGTTGACATCCGCGGTGTTAAACCCCCTTCCCATCCAGGCCATTTTTCAGTATTCAGCGCTGCGGCACTTTGACTGACATTTATTCCGTCATGCAGCGCTGTACTGAAATGAATTTTATACCCTTTTTTGGGGACAGATGGAGCTTTCTTTTGGTGGTATTTATTCACCACTGGGGTTTTAATTTTTTTACTATATTAAGGAAAAATTACCGAATTTTTTTTTTAAAAACCCGTTTCCCCTATATTAATTGATAAAACATTTATTATTACCCAATTTTTTGGTAAAATATAAAAGACGGGGTCACGTCGGGTAAAAAGACACCAAACATGTCAAGCCTTAAAATTGCGTGCGTGCGCGAAACCTCAAAAAACGATAATACCCAAAATTGGCCATAGGCGACGCTTTAAAAGCTGTTACCGCTCATCAGTTTAGTGTTATCAGTGATTGATGGCCCTAAAATGATTGCTCTCACTGCGACGTTCGCGGCGATATGTAACATGTGTAGCGCAATTGTAATTTTTGCGCGCTGGGGCACCGGACGCGTATTTACGTTTATAGGCGCGTAAACGTGGGGGTGGGGGAGTTAAACATTTTGGGGGGGTTTTTTCCCCTTTTTTTATATGTGGCTTTTATTTTATTTTATTTTTTTATGTGTTACTTTTCTTTTTTTTTATTTATATTTTTTTTTTTGCACTTATTGTTATTGCTATTATATAGGGGGATAACAATCCCCCTATATAATAGCAAAGGCCCACTGACAGGTCCTCTTTATGGAGACATTAGGGGGTCTGTAGGACCCCTGTCACCTGTGGACCCCAAAAGAAGCTGATGAAGCAGAGATCTGCTTCATCAGCTTCTTTTCTCTGGCTATAGCAGCCAGATGACTGACAGGTGAATGCGGAAGTGATGTAACACACATCACTTCTGCATTCACAGCCCGGACGGAGATCAGCAAGGAGCTGATCTCCCGTCCTCTTCCTCCTGACGCCCTCCGAGCCGGTCCCGTTGTTTGTAAACGAGCACATATAGACGATCGGCGGGCAATGGAGCCGCTGATCGCCTATATGTGAAACACCCGTTACCGGGTGTTTGCATTGGTCGGGTCTTTTCTGCCCGTGCGTGCCCGCTAGGGGGTGCGTGCAAGCAGAAAAAAAATGCCGTCTGGCGACGGCAACCCGCCAATGCAGCAGTGCCGTCCGTCCGTTTTTTTTACAACGGGCGGACGGCAAGTGGTTAAATATGGTTTTGGTTACAATTATTTTTTGTATCAGGACATGAAGATGTCGTAAGTGACAGGTAGATTGGGCCCCACTTTAGTTCTTGGACAAGTAGTTTAAAAAAAAATGTTCACACCCCTGTATATACTTAGTTCTGAGTGACAACACTTGTCTCCAAGATGCAGGCATGTGTCCACAAAGAGCCAAATCACTGCACAACAAGGATAGGCTCATAGTGATTGGAATTGTACATTTTTAAGACCCCCGACACATGGGAAATCTATGCCCCAATCTTGCCAGCAGAGAATGACAACAGAAAGTATGAGGAGAATAAGACTGACAGGGGAAGAGAAATGACTACAGGAGGGGAGATGACGGTATAGAGATGACGGTATAGAGGTGCCGGGACAGAATGCTAGCAGGAGAAGGGAGTAAAAGGAAGTAGACAACAAGGAGGGGTGCATAAGAATGGCAGCAGGAGAGCATAGCTGATGGGGAGGCAGCTACTGGGCTCTGCTGGAACACATACAAATTGGGATTCATAAAAGATTGGAGCTCAGAGAAAAAAAATACAAGATATAAAGATGTGATTTCCTTACAAGTAATGCGGCTTTCATTTCTGAAGTGCAGATATATATATTTTTTAACATGAATCGATGGAACAGCAGGTAGTTTTTTGCTTTCTGCTGAAACTAAGTAACTGTGGCCTCTATGGACAAACTGTTGTTCATGGAAGGGGCAGATCACATGCAAGTCTGAAAGAAACCTCTGACATAAACATAACTGAGCAAACAGTGGGCTTGGAGTGGACTAAACAGTAGTGGGGCTAACTGAGCTAAGTTTTAAAAGGTTTTATTAGCAGAAAATATGTCATCATTAAATCAGATTCATGAAGTGCTACTGTTGCACTAAGATAACACAACAATTAAATTCACAGAGAGGATGTGCACTACAGGTTCAGCCCTTGACATGCAATTAGCACCTGTGTGCCTTCAGCGATCAGTACAGACTGTGGTCTTTTCAGGATAAATGTAACATCTACATACACTCTCTCACAGCTAAAGCTTACAGCAATACTTACATGCTGTTTCCCTCTATTTTGGACACAGATCCCAACCAATGTAATTTTCCACTGGAAATTGCTATGCTGCGACAGAAGTGTGTAATGCATTTAAAATGCCTACATTATGAAAAGAATGTGTATTACTAAGGGGCTGGTTTTGAGTATTGTGCAACCACAATTGAATTTCCTATTTTATTTCTGTACTTGTAGCATGCTGTTAGCATTTAAAAGTTTATTTGGGCGTGACATGCGGCCAAGCTGAGAAAACCCATAAAAACAAGTTTTTTTGTACTCTATAGAATTAAAACTGACGCACACAACGCTAGATGCATTTGGTCAGACAGTTAAATGCTTTGCATCTAGTGGCTAGCGGCTGTCAACAGGAATAAGCCTATTCTCTTACAGTAATGGCCCCTGGACACTAGAAGAAGCATGACGATTAAAAGGTGCCCATACACGTTACGACCATCGCAAGACTTTTGTCTTGCGATGGTCGTATGCTTCTTGAAAGCCCGTACGATCTGCCCACCTTGGACGGGCAGATCGTACTTGCGATCATCGAAAGCCCGCGGGCTTCCGATGACGGCAATGCAGAACGGGCAGTGTGCGCGTGCGCACACCGGCCCGTTCCGCAGCTATCGGGCGAGCAGGCTAGAAACCCACCAAGAATCGTACGATTCTCGGCGGGTTTTCGAACATGTTGGCTCGACAAAAGACGTGCGACCGTACAGTAGAAACGGTCGCACGTCTTAGTTCACACTGCTCGATTCTCGTACGATCGCGGGGTTTCGCCCGATTCTCGTACGAGAATCGAGCAGTGTATGGGCACCTTTAAACTGTGGACAGGCACTCTTCCAGTGGTACATACTTGACACTCAGAGAAGCACTAATGCTAAGGATCCAGATTTCAAAAATGTTTACTACAAAGAATTCTAAATCTACATAACAAAGATGAGAGAAAAAAACATACCTGGACAACATTTCATTAGGAGCATTTTCTGCCAATTTCACCAGAACTCTGAGAACCTGTTCCCGGACCTGATCTCTCTTAGAGGTCACAATAGTAGATGACAACAGAAATACAACATTTTTAAATAAAGTGTGCTGATTTTGATGATCACTGTCCAGCCTTTCATGTCTTGAACTATTAGGATCCATCACGGCTTCTGGATTCAAAGATATTTGTGTCCGTTTCTCCCCGTTTGTCAGCAGTAGAGTCTCTACTACCTCTAGACTGTAAAATACCAGGTAATAAAGAATTCCAAGGGAGGCCAGGGCAGGTTCACTAAGGAAAAATATTGCATCCTCAACACTGGAAATTATGCTACGGCCTTTGCTGGAGGATGACAAAGACTGATTATCAGATGAACTCCCTCCAGACTTCTCAAGTGGCTGCAAAGCCAGACAGTAAGCAGAAATATGAAACTCCACTAGAGGCAGTATAAGCACAGCTCCTGGGATTCGGGACATTTTGTTGAGATGCTGCAATCCCCTTTGAGTTTGTGTAACCTTCTTTTGTTCTGCCAAGTCATCACCCAATGCAATGGAGTTTAGTCCAGTAATGGCCAATTTCTGTGCATCTTTCAGAGCAAGACACTGAGTGGAAGACAGCGTAGCGGAAAAAGATTTTCCTGGGGTGCTTAAGAACACAAAATACTAGTTATACATAGGTGGAAAAAGTCAGGTAAAATAAGGCAAGGCATACATGGGCATTTTTAGGTTTCCTGTAATAGCACTTGCATAAACTGATACAAGGCAGATTAGTGGTACATACTGTTGTCTGGCTTAATTCATGTTTTTGCTTTTTAGACCAAAAACTTGATCAAAGAGGAAAAGGTTAAAAAAGAAAAACACCTGTTTGTGGAAACCGTACAAAAATATTATAGTCAAGAACAAGGCATAGTGTGCATACCGGTTACTACCATCATTGTGTGTTGAAAAACTACTATTCCAGATTTTTAGCAAATATAAAGAAGATATGCAATCCTCGGTTAGTCACCCTAAAAGGTTTTTTCCCTCCTCCCCTTAAATAGAGGACATTATCATTACAGAAATTAATGTGATGTTAAGACTGATCTCCTGAAAATGCTAATTTCTTAGTTGTCTTTAAGTTACACACCCAAAGCAAGTGTGCAGCAATTGAAGACAAAACTTCTGATGTGCACACTTGCTCTATGTTGATGACTCATTGAAGCCACAATATTATTAGGACAGCTACACAATTAGCATTTTTAGGAGATCAGCAATAAACGCCTGTGCATTCTGATAAGACAGGAATAAGCTGACTGACAGCACTGGTTACTGGTTCTGATCTGCTTAGCGATAACATGCTAGGGGTCACAAAGGCCCTTTTCTGGTCCACAGGTACTTTGGTTCCCTATAGATGGCAAATTATTTTCAAAGAGAATGTTTTACCCTGGGGTTAATTTATACTAGCGTTTAATGGATTGTTCCTAAAAATTTAGCAAATGAGTATATTGGGCCAACTCTAAACACACTTTCAGCAGCCTTCTCTAAAAAAAAAAAAAAGTGAACCTATTGACCACATTTTAGGTAAATATACTGTAAATTAAAGCAAATTTTAAGCAAATATTCTTTGCACTATTATAGATGAACATCCATTAGTAAAATCTACTCACTTGCTTTTGTGGCCTCTGCGCACAGGTGATCCCTGAAGTACATCTAAGTTACCAATAAGAAGATGGCACAAACCAAATGGACCTCCAGGATGTGATTGTTGCATCAAACTATTTAGTAAAATTGAGCCTAATGAAGTAGGAAAAAAATTAAATCAGCATATTCTAGTAAAATATGGCAAAGACAAACTATACATTTGGACAGAATAACTTACAATCATTAATCAGGCTCAAAAGAAATTTTAGAAAATGAAAATACAGAAACCGATTTATGTATTTGTGATTAACAGACCACTTACACACCTTGGGTGTTCATCCTCTGCATACCGCAAGTCTTAGAAAAAACTTTTGCTTGCCTAACTATTGCATGGGGCACTTCATCCTCTACAAAACAAAGAAAGATAAGCCAGGATTTTTTAAAAGATCACATAATTTCATAGTCAGGGTAAATACAGGAAGAAGCTCTGAAAAGGCTAAGTTTACCTTTCAGGTCATGTTTCATGTTACACCCATATTCAGGATGTAAAATGAAACATGGTCCACTGAATCACAGGGTTCTTATGCTCACAAGCTACTGTTGAACTTTAAAAATGGTGTGGCTGTGCGTGCCTCCCCCCATACAGCCTCATTATCCATTCACAGAGCCTTTGAATGGAGAATATACTTGTCCATCAGCCATCGCGCAGAGGGACATGTAGTTCTATGCAATACAAGTGTGGTCCATTTACTCTTCCCAATGTTCCTGTTACTGAATGTCTGTACCTCAATACTGCCAGGGACGGGAAGGAAAATCAGCAGGAGCCAGAGCATTGCACCCACGATCCACTAATGCTGGTTGCAATGCTATAAAAGCAATGTTTTTCCCTTTACCTCCCACTTAACTAAGTAGGGGGAAAAAAAGGGTGAAAACCTACATTTTAAATTCTTATAATACTCCATACAAACAAGCCATTGTTTCCAAATGTAACATCCCTTGGAAAGATAATAATCTAAAGGTTCCTGGGAAAACGGTCACTGCAGAATTCAAGTCGATAGGGATTGCATTCAAAACACAACTGTGAAAAATATTAATTGATTTACCAGGCACTGTGGATTCCCCAATGGGAAGAGAAGCCTGAACGTTTATTTTAGGCGTGTAATGCTTCCTGAGTGAATGAAGCCAGCACAATTAAAGCTAGCCACAGACATCCGGTGTTGGTTGAGTATTTAGAACACACAAGGATTACTGCAATTAACAATTGTCCCATTAGAATGTATTCTTAGAGACTGTACTAGCAATAATGCTAGAGTATATCTAAAGCCCAAACTTTTCGTTCTTTAGTTATGGATAGAGTGGGGAAGGAAAAGAACCTCTGTCAGAATTTCATTATCCAGCTATGTGATTGCTAGGAAGAGTCGCCTTCATTCACCCCATCTGTACTTAAGTTGGCCATTGATACTTGTTCTGGTGACTACTGTCTAAGAGGAGATTTCCCCTCACTTTTGTGATATTACATCTCACTTCCTGTTGTGTCCACAGGCAGTAGGAAACAAAAACCTAAAATACAAACCAGCAAGTGTTTCAACCATTTCCTAATCTATCCGATGCTAAGGCTAACGACACTGTTAGATTTCCGCATCCACGCTAAACTGCATAGATCAAACAATTCCTGCTGCTGGCTACTATATTCAGCTGCCACATCCCCTGTAGCTGCTGAATACTTAAACAGTGTCTGCATTGGACCAGATGCAGGCACGTTCGTGACGATAATTTGCCACCTGTCAAAAAAAATATGGGTGGTACCAACAGGGCCATCCACAGCTCAAACGTCTCAACTGACTTGGAGGATTTTGGTTGAATCAGGCCAATTCCTGCTGAATTTGGTTTCATCCAACTAAGTCACACAAGTCAAGTGAGAATCATTTAACATTTAGTTTCTTTTTCCCAGAATGCTGAAAAAGAAAAAAATATTATTTCTGTAGCTAATAACTATTACATAAACAACAAAAATCTTTCCATTTATAAAGAGACAAGGAAAAAGATGAATATTAAAAACATCCCCCACTCTCTAGTGTTTTTTCTGTCCATTCATAGGCGTCAGCAATAATCTCATTGTAGAACATTATAGAAAAGACATTTCCATGAAAAATGTCTTCCATTTCAAAAGGTCCTCTATTTACCAATGTGAAGAGTTCAACACTTGCCACAGCCCATTCTCACGATGTCTTATTCAGGACAGATTATATGATGAAATTATTGAGGGGATTGCAGTTCATATTTAATACAAATTCATGTTACCTGTTTTAATGCCTGGGAGATAAGTAGGCTGAGGAGGCACTGGCACAAGTGTCTTGACACTAGTGTTTGCCCTAAATGATTCCTTTGTGGGAAAGCTGATTTTCCCTGGCTGTGGCGAGGAAGATGACTCTACCTTTGTTCTGGAAGGGCTTTTCTTGGGGCTGTACAACAAAAAAAAAAACAAACACAATTTTCAGTTTCTGAAGCCTAAATAAAAAATAAATAGAATATAGACAGCTACAATTTTCTAACATTGAGGTATTTTTGGTGGTCAAGGGGAAACTGCTAAAGCCCAAAATAAACAAAAAGTGTATATTAAAGTTGTATTTCTCTAAGAACTCTAATAAGCAGTAATAAACATCTAGACAACTGAATTCAACTTCAAAGGCTATTTGATAGGCTGTTACAAAAGATGGGGGGAAAAAAAAACACATCTCCTGATCCCCGAGTATCTTGGTTAAAGAAAAAAGTAAATGGAAAAATAAGGTTAAAAAAAAGTCTAGCAAAATAGTAGGTAGACCTTTTCTCAGCAAAGCTGAGGGAAAAGCATCCAAACTCCCGGTTTGACGGCTGGAAACAGCATTTTACAGGGGCATATGTTCCAGATGCACCAAAACAAAAAGATGTAAAAAGTCTTAAAAGTTCAGCCAAAGCCTGTAAACAGAAAATTCTGCAGATTCAGACCCTTGCTTCCTGGGGGGAAGCAGTGGCCTCTGTAGAGGTCTGACATGCCCCCTTGCTGAGTGAGATCCAGAGCTCTCCAATCAACAAGGAACATGAGCTTTGCTAACTGCAGAGCTACAGGTCTGATTCTGTAGGGAGACCTCTACAATAAGACTGCTTCTTCATAAAAGCAGGGGTCTGACTCTGCATCATGCATATTTTTTGTTACTCACAGGCTATGGCTAATTTTTTTTATAAAACTAACAATTGTTTAGTGGTAGAATCTCTGCTTTGTTCAGATTTATTTTAAAATTTGAGTTTGGTGGAGGTGATCAATTCAGTCATATACACTACTGTGCAAAAGTTTGAGAGAGGTGTGGAAAAATGCTGTAAAGTAATAATATGACAGCAGGTGCTCTGGACTGATGAATTAAATTGGAAATATTTTGCTGTAGCAGGAGGCAGTTTGTTCGCCGAAGGGCAGGAGAGCGGTACAATGAGTGTCTGCAGAAACAGTAAAGCATAGCGGAGGTTCCTTGCAAGTCTAGAGCTGCATTTCTGCCAAAGGAGTTGGAGATTTGGTCAGGATCCATGGTGTCCTCAATGCTGAGAAATACAAGCAGATACCATCATGCCATACCACCTGGGAGGCTTGTGACGGGCCCCAAATTTATTCTGCAGCAGGACAACGACTCCAAACATACAGCCAATGTTATTAGAAACTATCTTCAGCGTAAAGAAGAACAAGGAGTCCTGGAAGGGATGGTTTTTCTGGGATTACATGAAGAGACAGAAGGATTTGAGGCAGCCTACATCCACAGAAGATCTGTGGTTAGTTCTTCATGATGTTTGGAACAACCTACCTGCCGAGAGCCTTCAAAAACTGTGTGCAAGTGTACCTAAAACTATAGTATTAACAACTTTCATTTCTGAAAGCATTCTTACTTTACAGCATTTTTTCACACCTGCCTAAAACCTTTGCACAGTACTGTAAAACAGGATATCATCTGCATAGGCAAATAGTTTTTGTTCAAAGGAGCCTATCTGGACCCCATGGATATTCTGGTTCATTCTGAATTTAAGGAGTAGGCCTTCCATTACCAAGCTAAATAACAGGAGTGACACATTGACCAGGGCTGCAGGTTTACCATATAATGATAGTATTTTGTTCAAGACACTAGGGCCATGATGACCAGTCCACCCAATCAAATGTCTTCTCTGTATCGGAAGAGAAAAAGAGGCATGACTGGGTATGTGTGTGTGATCACATCCAGTGAACAATCTGGAATGACCCAAGGAAGTTGTATGTAGCCTCTATCAGGTCTGTCTTTTAGATCTACTTTTGGCTGGTCCTCCAGGGGTCTTGCCGGCGGAGAAGGTCAATATTCTCCACAACTCTCCAGTCAACAAGAGATTGCCATTTTATGCAGTTGCTCAAACAGTGGAGAAAGGGATTGTTGCATCATTAACCAGTTGACATCCGCGGTGTTAAACCCACTTCCTGGCCAGGCCATTTTTCAGTATTCAGCGCTGCGGTACTTTGACTGACATTTATTCCATCATGCAACGCTGTACTGAAATGAATTTTATACCCTTTTTTGGGGACAGATAGAGCTTTCTTTTGGTGGTATTTATTCACCACTGGGGTTTTTATTTTTTACTATAGTAAAGGAAAAATTACCGAAATTTAAAAAAAAAAACAACCTGTTTCCCCTATATTAAATGATAAAACATTTATTATTACCCAATTTTTTGGTAAAATATAAAAGACGGGGTCACGTCGGGTAAAAAGACACCAAACATGTCAAGCCTTAAAATTGCGTGCGCAAAACCTCAAAAAACGATAATACCCAAAATTGGCCATAGGCGACGCTTTAAAAGCTGTTACCGCTCATCAGTTTAGTGTTATCAGTGATTGATGGCCCTAAAATGATTGCTCTCACTGCGACGTTCGCGGCGATATGTAACATGTGTAGCGCAATTGTAATTTTTGCGCGCTGGGGCACCGGACGCGTATTTACGTTTATAGGCGCGTAAACGTGGGGGTGGGGGAGTTAAACATTTTGGGGGGGTTTTTTCCCCTTTTTTTATATGTGGCTTTTATTTTATTTTATTATGTTATGTGTTACTTTTCTTTTTTTTTATTTATATTTTTTTTTTGCACTTATTGTTATTGCTATTATATAGGGGGATAACAACCCCCTATATAATAGCAAAGGCACACTGACAGGTCCTCTTTATGGAGACATTAGGGGTCCCTAGAACTGTGGACCCCAAAAGAAGCTGATGAAGCAGAGATCTATACTATAACAAGCTATAGAAGGATCTGCTTTGTAGAGCGTGGGGGTACATCTATAACAGTGGTTCTCAACTCGTGGGTCGCGACCCAAAAGTGGGTCGCGACACCCTCTGCAGTGGGTCGCGGCGTCATGTCTGCATAGACGCGACCGTCTGCATTAGAGAGAACTAGTCCCCCCCCATTATATAAACATCCACTGGAACTGTACCCCGCAACCGCCACCCCCACACGTTTTAATTTTAATTTTTTAAAATATTTAATTTTTATTCTTTATAAACTTTTACATTTTTTAAAATTAATTTACTTTCAGAAAAATATATATTGCTGAATACTGCACAAGTTGTTTTGTGTAATAAATTAAAATGTTTCATAAATGAAATCATTTTTGGGTCACGCCTTAATGACCAAGGAAACATGTGGGTCCCGAGGTTACACAGGTTGAGAACCACTGATCTATAAGATCTCAATATTAATTCTATTAATTCTGCCAAAAAAACGAGCACATATAGATGATCGGCGGGCTATGGAGCCGCCGATCGTCTATATGTGAAACACCCGGTAACGGGTGTTTGCATTGGTCGGGTCTTTTCTGCCCGTGCGCACGCGAGCAGAAAAAAAATGGCGTCTGGAGACGGCAACCCGCCAATGCTGCGGTGCCGTCCGTCCGTTTTTTTACAACGGGCGGACGGCAAGTGGTTAAAGTGTGCCTCAAAAGGTCAGGAAAGAGACTTCAATGAGCTACATTAAAGTAACAAAAAAACTGCTTAGTATGTATTTTAGCCATAATGCTTCTATAGTCATAATGGGCAGGCATAATGCTCTGCGTGCATTCAGTCAACTTTCACAGTCCACTGGTGTCTACAGACATTTATCTGCTGCAACAAGTAATGGTCAGCTCACATCTCTGGGTATCCTGAGGTTAAAGGGGAGTGAAAATAGAATATTGAGATCTTATAGATGTACCCCCACGCTCTACAAAAGCAGATCCTTCTATAGCTTGTTATAGTAATAAGATGGCAGGAGGAGGTGCAAGGACAGTCTGTCCTCCTGTAGATGTATTTTGACTGCATGCGACACTGAAATGTATACCGGGCTCTCTATTTTTAGGTGAATTGAGTAGCGAGGAGGGAGAGTAGGCTGACATCTTCCAAAGGCAGCCCTATTTTCTTGTCAACTGATCTTTCCCCACGACAGGAAAAAAAGGAAAAAAAATGAGGCAAAGATTGCCGCCTGTCTATAAAAGGAAATTAAAAGGAAGTAATTATCTGCAATGAGAATAAAAATAAAGCATATACCAAAAAAATATGCAAACTGTTTAATTTATTTTCACTTACTGCCAAATAGTACTAAATTGTAACTACATACCTGACCTGGGGCACAGCAGTCCTCCGCTCACAGCTCTGTAGTTTTGATTTCAATTCATTCATCTCTGCATCTTTAAATTGCAATTCTGACTGCAATGACTGAACCTGCAACAAAAGGACACGCCATTGTGCTTACAAAGCCACTACTTATTGTTTTACGTTTTAGTGGTACCTCTCTATAAATACCATGACAATCATTTAAACTAAAAAATATAGCTCCTGATTGATATAGATCCATTTTAGCTACTTAAAGAACAACTATCCTAAAGGAGAACTATAGGGCAACCTTTTTTGCCCATCGTTCTCCTCAGGGTCATGGAAGGACATATACTGTGACCTCTGGTGACCCAAAACTCATTAAATAGCAGGCTATCGCCCACTATATGTTGAGAGCTCCACACCCAAGACATATCCTGGCAATTACTGTTGACATCCACCCAGCTGGCTGATTGACAGCTGACTCTGCTTCTGTAGATGAACAGCCAGCTGTGCCCGCCCTCTTCCCCATCCGTTCCACCAGTCAGCGCTGGAGAAATGGAGGAGGAGGGAATCCCTGTGGGGGGCGGTGACTAACGGTCACCGCCCCCTGCAGGGAGAGGATCGGGAAGTCAGCATTTGGCGGCATGTGTTCGCCGACTTCCTGATCAATAGAGCCGACTTTGTCACAGGTCGGCTTGAATTATGGGGATGAGTGTTTTTCACTCACCCCATAATTCTCCTTTAATGCATGTTATTAAAGTGACACTAAAATCAAGAGTTAAATCTAAAAAATGCAGTACCCTAACTATTAACAAAAATGTATCTTATTTGTGTATCACTCAGCTCTAGATCCTCAAATCACCTCTGAAGTCATGCTGATACTCCTTCCTTCATCCTTTGTTCCTTATGGTCCCTGCGTGTGTAATAAAGTAGCCACCGCTCCAAGCTCACTCGCATGATGACCTACAATCTCACATTAGTTTACTAATTTGTATTGAGATTGTAGTACATCATGGGAGCGAGTTTAGAGTGGTGGCTACTTTACAACACACACAGGGACCACGGGGAGCAAAAGTAGCCACCATTCAGAAGGACCTTGTCAGCGGGAATTCAGAGAGGATTTGAGGATCTACAGCCAATACACAAATAAGATACATTTTTGTGAATAGTTAAAAAGGTACTTGAATGCATTTTTAAGGTTTAACTACTGAATTTACTATCACTTTAAGTAATTTTCATATACACAAAATATAGGCATTGGGACTTCCAAACAAAAATGATCATAAAAACGATCATTAAAACAATTTCAGTTTTTCATTGAACATTTTTACATGGTGTCCAGCAGCTTACATCACATTCCAAGATAAAACATACTTTTTTAAGAAGTTCCTTTTCCTTCTCACATTGTAGCTGAGTCTTCTCATGTTCCATTTGTACGTGTGCAATCTTCTGCTGTTCTAGGCTGGACTCTGTTTGATGAAGTGCATCTCGCAAAACTTTAATTTCACCATTTTTGACCAATAATTCATCTTGAAGAGCTGTGAGCTAAAACATTGAGTGAAGGTATCAATAAATAAACCTTATGTTAAACTTTTCAAATAAAAAGAAATAAATATGCCATAAAACTAGCATATTTTAGATCTGGTTTGTTATCTATAATTATCTATAATTCCCCCATTTTGTTTTGTATAGAATAGGGTAAGGTTAGAACCTATGCCAGGTTATCACTGCTATCCAAGGTTCCGTTAGAGAGATCTATCCTCATTTACTGTCCTGGGGACAATCTTTTTACTGGAGAGGAAGTGAAGAAATCTCTCTAACAGAGCCTGCAAAAGCTGCTGCCATCAATTTCAAAATGACTTTATTTTCTTCTTTCATTTTCTCAGTTTAAACATTTGGTATGTTTTCTATTGTGAAACAAAATATGGCTTTATGAGATTTACAAATCATTGCATTCTGTTTTTATGTTGGTTTTCCACAGCATCCCAATTTTTTGGGAATTGCGGTTGTATTTCAAGGCCACCTTAAGTCAGAACTTACTCAAGTGGCCTTTCCAGCTTTTTATACATTTGTTTCTTTTACCTACAAATAGGTATAATTGCCCAATTATTTAATCTACATTTTGGAAAATGCATCTGAGGTTTGTGGAATCATTAGGTTATATAATGGCCAAAAGGACCTGGGATGAAACTAGGGATTTTTTTTGCAGGATCTGTCTCAACACTGGCATCTTCAAAGCTACAAAACAATTGCAAATTATTCAACCTGGCCAGAGCTTAGGTTAAGCTGGTCGTACACTATGTGAATGTCGGATAGTTCTTGATGAACCGGCCAAAATTTGCACAGTGTGTGTCCTCTGAGCAAACTTCCACCCGGCATCCCACGATCAGAAGATTAAAGGAGTCGGGTGGAAAATTTTTGGTCCAATGATGCTCGCTGTCATAGACTTACCCGGCGCGTTCCTTCAATCCAGCGATGCGCCATCCAGGCCATGGCGTCACAAGGCTCCGCCCATGGGGCGCGGCCCCGCAGTGAAAAGGTGAGCTGCTTCATCACTCGGCACCCTTACTCTAACGCCGCCATAGCAGCCAGTGCTTGGAGCCGAACATGCGGAGCTAATCCTCACAGTTACCCCTGAAGTCAGCAGCAGGACAAACCGCCAGAAGTCCTCTCTCTCTCAGACCGGTGTATAGCTGACACAACTAAGCGCAAGTAACCTGGTTCAATTATATAGTGGATCACTGCCACTGAAACTTACAAATATCATTAGTGTCAATACCTGCTCTTCCTAACATCTTCAGCAGCCTGAACCTGTCACTCACCTGCATCCTACTTAATTACAGTGGTGATCTCCTGTGTTGTTTGCTGTATACATACCTATGCATAAGGATTAAGTTCTGTGGAATAGACGCTTTACCCTGCTTGCTTTGCATGTGTGGATTGTTGTAAATAGCTTCCAGCGTGCCATATCTTGCACACACACAGCTCCTATATAGTTTGTCCTCATTGCTTTGATTGAGTACCCTCTGCCTACCCGTTACTTTATACTGGTGTAGTATTTACATTGTCAATCTGTTACACATCAGTTATAGTGCTGGCACTTACCTGCAGCCCTCATTATGCAACATACCAGTGAGTAAAGGGGAACCCCCTCTCTACTACATCTCCAATTCAAATCCTATAGTTCCAAGGTGGTACATGATGCGTACGGTCTCCCTACAGCACCTTCGCATAGATACTCCAATACCAGTTCCGCAGCTGCGATCCAGTGTGGTTACACTATCCCGGCGAACCTGACACTCGCAGCCAATCAGCTGCAAACACCGTTTGGGTATTCTGACAGCGGCAATACAATGGAAACAGCGAGGGATTCCTCCATCCACGCTGCTTAGCGTGGATGGAGGAATCTGTGATATTTTCTCCTTTCGGCCGAATGAAAAAAAATAGTACTAAAGCTATTCTATAGGGTCTAAAGCTATTTAGTAGGGATGGCCCGATACCAATACTAGTAACATTATTGGGGTCGATACAGGGCATTTTCACAAGTACTTGTGCTCGTGAAAATGGCCCGATCTTAAGGCCGAAACCAGCCCTTTACATTTTTAAACCGCAGCAGCTGGCTGAGTTCCCGCGCTTGTGGCAACCTCAGGCCGGCTGCTGGGGACCTGGCAGTAGCTGGCCTTGGCAGTGCCTGTCCGGTTCTTTATCTCCTCCTCCTTCCCAGCACAGCCATGGACAGCCCCACACTACACGTACAGTCCCGGAGCTGGTACCCCGCCAGTTCAACTCTCCACCCACCATTTCGGGCTGGCACCCGCCCAATCAACATAGCCACTGCCTGCAGAGCTATGTATATTCCGCCCTGGCAGCATGTGTATTCAGCCCTGGCGACATGTGTATTCAGCCCTGGCGACATGTGTATTCAGCCCTGGCGACATGTGTATTCAGCCCTGGCGACATGTGTATTCAGCCCTGGCGACATGTGTATTCAGCCCTGGCGACATGTGTATTCAGCCCTGGTGACAAACTGCCCTAAAATCATCAGTCTGTATGGTTTAAGAAAAATGTCACATGTTCCTTTAAGAAAAAGTATCGGTAATTGGTATCAGCAAGTACCTGAGGGAAAGTACTTGCACTTGGTCTTGAAAAAGTGGTATCAGGACATCTCTACTATTATGGGTCTAAATAGGTTTAGACCCTTCTCTACGATGAGAAAAACTGACTGCCTACAGTTGTCTGAAATGACAAAATGATTGTTCCAAACAATGCAGGATTTAAGTGAAGAAGCACTTTATTACAACCCTTTCCTTTTCCAATGTTTACAGAAACTGTTGCAGAATATGAACTATTCAGGCTATAAAATAACTCACCAGTGAATAAACAAAAACTATGCTACAGCCTGTCCACAGAGACCCAGTTATTCCCATTTGGGTGCTGCCATCTATCATTTGTTCAGTAGAGTGAAATGTGGAGCCAGGCTGTCAATTACAATCCAGCATAGAAAAGCACACCCCTCCCCTTCCTGCGATAGTCGAGTGTCATTAACTTCTGTAAGGCAGTAGAAATATGTTTCACCAATCAGGAGGATTGGTTAGCAATGGAAAACCGGAGTTAGAACTTATTGGTATCTCTATTTCCAGTAGTCTTGCAGGACTGTCCCTGAGAGTGTAGCTCCTCCTCTGGACAGGAAATGCATCACCCAAATCAAGATCAAAGGATACCTCCACCATATCCCCTCAATAATCACGAGAACCCCAGGTCTGAACTGGAAAAGAACACAAAACAGCACAAAACAGAACACAAAACAGTAGAAAACATAACTTCAAAAATACTAGGGTGGGAAGTCCACTATCCTGGAGGACTACTGGAAATAGAGTTACTGGTAAGTTCCAACTCTGGTTTTCCCCCAGTTGTTTTCCAGGTCAGCCCCTAAGACAAGAACCAGACTAGGGTTCCACAGCCTGCAGTACTTTTCTTCCAAACGCTTGGTCTTTGCTGGACAATAGATCCAAGTGGTAATGTTTGACAAATGTTCCAAAGCTAGACCAGGTAGCAGCCTTATTCTTCTTATTCTTATACTTGTTCAGTCGTAGCTCCAGCTCTTTCAGCCCACGATTTTGCTGTAGATCTGGTAGAATGTGCCTTAAGGAAAGCTGTTTGAGAAATATTTTCTCCACTGTGGAAGGAATTCCCCCAGTCTTCCTCCCACTGGAGAGCAGAAGTAATTGCGGTTTGGGCTTCTGGGTAGGGGGGTTAATTGGACAGGGCCCCCTCTTACCTTACCCTTGTGCCCTGTCTAATTCTTCTTGGGACCCACTTCCTTATTTTCCTGTGCTCCTCTTTGGCATCGAAAAAATCTTCTATTAAAAACATTATTTTTCTTTTCTGGGAAGGATTTCTTTTTGGCAGCTGTTCTGTCCAGTGCTGCCTCGAGTTCTGGACCAAACAGTAAATCCCTTGAAAATCCCAGGTTTTGAGCCACAGTGTTCTGCGAGAGGATTTGGCAAGCACAGAAGATCTGGCCGACATTCTAACAGCCTCACCGGAGGCATCTGCCACATATCCTACTGCCTTGAAAATGATGGGGAAAGACTCCAAAACCTGCTCTCTTGGAGCCTGGCTTGGACTACAAGCTAGAATTCTAGATTTGTGGCAAAACATGTAGTAGCCAATGCGGGCTTTAGATTTGCTAAAGTTGAATCCCATGCTCTCCTCAGCAAAACTTTATTTTTTTCTGTCCATGGGATCATTTAGATAACCCATATCTTCAAAAGCCAAGCCAGCTTTCTTGGAACCTTAGAAAGAGGAGCCTCTAATTTGGGCATTTTGTTCCAAATTAAAGATAGGTACTCATCAAAAGGAAATCTCCTTTTTAGGTTGTTAGACAGAACAGGCTTCTTTTCTGGCTTAGACCCTCTTTCAAAATGGATTTAGATATAAACCAGAAAGGCTCTTGCCTTCTTCCTCTGCAACCCCTGGTATATTAAATCGTGCCTGGATAGTCGCACCTTATCCTCCTCAATCTCTAAGGTTTAATAAATAGTCTTTAATAGATCATCCACATCTTCAAGAGACAACTTGAATCTGGACAAAAAAGCGGGTTCATCCTGAACGCTATCTACCTCAGAAGATCTATACTCATAGGAATGACCCGAATCACTAAACTCATCCAAGGCAGATGGTTTATGAGATCCCTGTCCTGTTAAAGAAGCAGGGAGCGTAAACACAGAAGTGGACTCTGTTGGCATTCTCATATCTTCAATCAATGATCTAAAGGAATGAAAAGTGGAGGCCAGTTCTTCCTTGACTGAGGCCAACAGACTATTACATGAGGCAGCAGATTCTTCTTTAAACAATCAGTTGATGCAAGTTTGACATGATGGGGGGAATTTATCAAAACTGGAGCAGACAAAACTTGGTTGCCGTGGGCAACTGCTCCAATCAGCTTCCATCTTCAATTTGTTCATTTAAGCTTTGAAAATGAAAGGTGGATGCTGATTGGTTGCCATGCACGTCTGCTCCATATTTTCTCTGCTCCAGTTTTGATAAATTCCCCCCAATGGCTTAGAAGAGGAAGCATTGAGTTTCACCCCACACACTTCACACTTTTTGGGCACATTCTTAACCTTATCCGGAGTTTTAGCCTACAACAAAACAAAAAAAGCCTGCCTGAGAACACTGGCCAGGAGGCCTGCCATAAGAGTCCACCTGTGCAATCACAACAAAGGCACCACACCAAAAATTAGCCCTCAGCGAGTAATGCACAGAATACCAGCTCAGGAGAGAGGCACAAAAGAAGCGCTGCCTTACCTGAACAGAAGCGGCACTTGCCGTGGCTGCATCCACTGGAGTAGCTGGCTAGGTAGACTTCATGTCCCCTGCTTCCTCCACTCGCGTTGTCCACAGGCTCTCCTGAGGAACCACGCTTTTAAAAAGCAGCGCCACTGTCGCCCCTCCTCTTCATCCGTGCTCGAAGGAGGCTTGAAGTGCGGGCCCCTGGTGCCCAGAAGTCACGATTCCCCTACCGGACGTGACATCAGACGCCACTCGGTCAAGCACTGGAATGCAGATATAAGAGGAAGGCCCTGTTCGCACGTTAACATGCCTTCGCCGCTGTGACCAGGCACCAGGAGTGGAACAGCAACCTCCATTTCAGACCTTCACCAGGTACTGAGGAGGAGAAGAGCCAGGACCTCCTACATCACATATCAGCCACAAGAGAGGTACCGGGGCACATTGAGCTCACCATACATAGTCCCTACAGAGAGAAAAGCTCCAGGGTGACACATTTCCTCCAGAGGAAACACGATAACTGAGGGGATGTCACGTACCGCAGGGCCGAGCCCCTTGCGCCAGGTCTGGATCCCAGTAGCAGGAAGCAGGTGAGATAAACAGTCCAAATACAAAGTCCAGAGGGGTGAGACAAGCCGTAGTAAAGGAGTTCCGTGCTCAGGGCAGGCAGCGTAGAATCAGTAGTCCAGAAAATAGTCCGAGGGTCAGGTAGCCGGGAGTCCAAAACTGGGGGTAGGAATGCAGGAACAGGGGACGAAGATGCAGGAACAAACGCTGAGTCTCTGTGAGCAGGGCTTCAGAATAACCTAGCACTGAGCTAGTAGTTTTGTGAGGGTTTTAAAGCCCAGGACTAGAGGCAACGCCCCTGTTCTTGTGGAAACAGAGGTGGAGTTAGGGCGGTGCTCAGTGTTTTGCTGAAGGCTTGTGTTCCTTGGGAAGAAGCAAGTTTTTGCATGTTGCCAGTTGCTGGATCTCTATTGGGGCTTATAGACGTCACACCAGGATTCCCCGCATGTGACACCACCAAGGGAGATGGCCCCGGCGCCATGACTACCGCAGCTCCTGAAATGCACGCACCATGACGCACAGAACCATGCTTCCGAGGCATAGCCACAGCAGAGAAATGCTGGGAACGTGTCTGTGGTCCCAGGAGATCTAGAGAGGGGTATCTCCGCACACTGCGGCTGCCAGGTGAGGGACGCCTCCGTGCGCCATGACAGGGGATGTGGTGGAGGTATCCTTTTATCTTGATTTGGGTGACATGCTTCCTGTCTGGAAGAGGAGCTACACTCTCAGGGGCTGCCCTAGAAGACGACTGCAGGAAATGGGGGTTTAGCATGACTTCACAAAAGTTGAAATTTGCATATAACAGATATTTACTCTGGCAAGACTACACATGTACACATGTGGAAATGCAGAGTGCATTTGAAACAGCTAATGGAGTAAATTATGAGGATATCATTGTTAAGACAGTTAGGAAAAAGTCTGACTTTTATAACTATTGATATAAGAGACTCAAATTAATGCAGCTCTGTATTCATTCATTAAATAGATGCTTTGATGTATTTTTAATGAAAGCAGTACAAGTACCTGAATTCACAAGTACCTGGTATCACCCTCTTGCAGTCCACTGTATAGCAGAGCTCAGATGAGGGGAGCGAGAAGCAGCACAAGGAGCCAATGAGTTGTACTGCAGTGCAAGGAATATGCTGATAGGAGAAGAGCGAGCAGAGAGCGAGCGCAGAGACCTGATCATTGTTCTGCTGCTTCTCTTTTTACTAAACAGTCATTGGCTGTTGGGGGGGGAGAGAGATATGCAAGTGTTATTTACCTGCAGCAGGACTTCCATTTTTAACAGTAGTGCCATATGTCTGGGCCATATTCATTGTCCTTATTCATTTGGAGAGTCCCAATGTAACACTAGAAGTACAAGTATCAGGAAACTCACCTTTTGCTTTAAATCTTCAAGAGGAGACTGCAAAACCTCCAGGTCAAAAGCATTATTATTATGGGAATCTAGTATAAGAACAAGACAGTATTATACAAAAATATGATAGACAGCCGTAATATGCATAATACACTGATATATAATTATATCAACCAGAGACAATTCTTTTTTACATTTTCCCAGATGTTTAATAGTTGTTTAGGTTATAGAAATACTCTAGTCTAGATAAAAATAATTTTACAAGGCGCATGCGCGAAGCCGCCGATGGAGGTCGCCTTTTCCCTCCTTCTCTTATTCTTTCTAATGTCAGTCCCTTCCTTTAATTCCCTATGTCAGCCCCTCCCTCCCCCTCGATTGTCTTGTCCATTGTATGTCTACTAGTTTTATATGGTGCCGCTGTTTGAAGCACTTAGATACCGGATAGATTTTTGACCTTTCGGTAAATACCAGGCGTTTAGCCTGTTCTCCCCACAAACACTAGAGTGCCAAGAATCTTTTATCGATTGAGAGCCCGATACTCATAGAATGGGCCTCCCCCTCGAAGTTTACATCTAGAATCTTCAATACGCTTGTTGCGACTATACGGCTTACTTGGCCTAAACAGTAGTAGGTTGATAAGAGTGAAAGCTACAAAGATTATTACGATGCACACGCCTATATTCTATATTGTATGTAATAATTCAGGACATTGTAATGCTTGGATAATTGCTACCGTCTGGAACTGCCTTTTTGCTTGCATAACTATGTAAACTTGTCAAGTGCTATTAATGGATTTTAATGGAAAGGTACTAATTGTTGAGTACTCAGTATAAAGATCCCTTGTATGTTTATAATTTAATAAAAATTATATGGAAAAAAAAAAAATTTTACAAGGTGGCGCTGCTTAAAGGAGAACTATGAGGTGAGTGCTTTTCACTCACCTCATAGTTCTAGCCGACCTGTGACAATGAGACTGTCACAGGTCG
The DNA here is from genome assembly GCF_000935625.1 of Nanorana parkeri. Lineage (NCBI taxonomy): Eukaryota > Metazoa > Chordata > Amphibia > Anura > Dicroglossidae > Nanorana > Nanorana parkeri. The sequence goes on along the minus strand of NW_017306979.1, from coordinate 397,121 downwards.
GCTCAGTAGAACGGGAGGTGATCGAACACATACCGGGTTCGCTCGCCTCTCGATCCTGTCACGGCTCTCTGCCGTGACAGGGGGAGGGGCTGGATTCCCCTCTCCCCGCTCCGATCTGCCAGCGCTGACTGGCGGAACGGACGGGGGAGGGGGCGGGTACAGCTGGCTCTGCCTATCTAGAGGCAGAGCCAGCTGTCACTCACGCAGCTGGGCGGATCCCGTCATCTACGTCGGGATCCGCTCCGGCGTCTCAGTATACCGCGAGCTGTAGCTCGCGGTATACTGAGCTTAGGGTAACTGGAGGACGCTAGTTTGTGTCCTCCCGTTACCCTACGGAGAACTATGGGGAAAAACACTGACCCCATAGTTCTCCTTTAAATCAGAAACAGTCATTTAACACTTCCCTTGCAGAGCAGCCCAGCTAATAACAGCACTGAAAACTGTGTCCACCCCTTCATCTACATCATGCTGGTAGTAGGCAGTAAGCTTTTGAACAGAATAACAGCTGACACACAGAAGAAGATTTTGTTCCTGCTGTAGACAAGCTCAGTTTTCCTAGGGTGGGAAAGTCGGCTGTTCTCAAACACAAAAGCCTTTTTCATATATCAATACATCAGCAAGGTTTATTGTACCGCATGCAAACTTGGAGCACTGTTCTCTGCCAATATAGCCAATAGTCCAGATATCTGATCAGTGTATATTTTAGTCCTAATCATAATAAAAAGAAACTATGTACAAAACCAATATACATTTACTATGTCATCGCACATAGTTAGCCATTTTCAAACAGTAATCAGGAAAACATACTTGAGACAACTCTTTCTTGTCTGTGCGGTGCTGGTTTACGTGGCTGCGGAAAAGTAGATGTTGAAGGTTGGTTATCTGACAGCACATTGCCTTGATTTCGATTAGGATACAGATTTACTGAATTGCAGTCCTGCGTGTAGGCCTGTGAGGCCAAAATATCAATTTCCTCCAAATCATCAGCTGTAAAGTCTTCATTGTCACCAAAAACATCATCCATGGCTTTGCTTTTTGAAGCATTTGCTGGTCGATGGCGTTTTGAAGGAGGACAGCTACCCCGATCATTGCATGGAGGATAGGCTTGCTGAATTGTTGCAGGGGAGGAGTTAGTATTTTTACAACCTGTACCATAAAGCATTGAAACGTCCCTTTTTTTGGTAGCAAACAAAGGGTTTGCTGACATAGCTTGCAAGCCCGATCCCCTGCAAAATTAAAATAGCACAAGTCAGACAAAGGACTAATTACATACAGTACTAAATGATTAAAGCTGTCCTACACAAAGTTTATCCACATATATATATATATATATATTAGGGAGAGTAGGTAGGGTGTTGAAAGGTGTACAAAAATGTACTGCTCTGGTCTAAGGTGCAGATCCTGTAGACATGGCAGAGATGTACTTGGATAGACACCTTGGCTCCTCTCACCACATGCACTCTGGAGTGAATGTGGCGTAGAACTAGGTCTCTACAAGACTTCACACTATATAAAGCTGCCCTCCTAAAATATAATTCCTCCCTCCATGCTGGCAAACAGACTTATTTTGTCACTTTCATTAACACACTAATCCAGTCCTCATCAACTCTTTTCTAATTTTAACACTCTACTATGTCCCTCACACCTTCTGACTCATTCACTGCCCGGGACATTGCCATTAATTTCAAACACAAAATAGATGCAATCCGTGAAGGAAATTTCCACTGTCCAGTCACCTTCCCCTATTAATGTACCCACCATTGCACTTGCTACTTTCCTCTTTTGACCCTGCCACCACAGAGGAGGTTAGAAAGCTTTTCTCTGACAACCCCCTCACCATTTTCCCCGTCTAACCTGTTCCCTCACAACTACTTCAGTCGCCCTCTTGCTCTATCCTACACTCTAAAACATGCACTGGTCACCCCAATACCGAAAAAACCTTCACAGGACGCCAACAACCTTAACAATCTCAGACCAATCTCCTTACTCCCCTTCACCTCCAAACTCCTAATCTACAACCACCTGAGCCGCCACCTCACTAATAACAATCTCCTTGACCCCTTATAGTCTGGCTTTTGTCCCCAACACTCCACTGAAACCGCCCTCCTAAACTCACTAATGACTTACTAACTGCCAACACTGGCTACTACTCCTTACATTTGCTATAAAACTTTTCTGCTGCTTTTGACACAGTTGACCACCCACTGCTTCTCAAAAAACTCCACTCGCTTGACCTATAAGTCTCTGCTCTCTCAATGTTCTCCTCCTGTCTATGTGCTCCTTTAGTGTCACCTACAAATCTAACTCCTCCCCTCCTCTTCCTCTGGCGGTACCCCAAGGCTCTGTCCTTGGACCCCTTCGCTTCCCTGTCTAAATCTCCTCCCTTGGTCAGTTGATCACCTCACATGGCTTCCAATACCATCTCTGTGCTGATGACACTCAAATATATGTCTCCACTCCACAACTCAACTCACCCCCTCAGTGTCCTTGCATATCACTAATCTACTAACTGACATATCCGTCTGGATGTCACAACACTTCTTAAAACTTAATCCCTCCCCCCATGTCAAGGTGCTATGTGTCATCCTTGACTCGGACCTCACCTTTCTGCCCCACATCCAATCACTATCCAAATCCTGCCTTCTTTACCTTCATAACATCTCCAAAATACATCCCATACTCACCAATAAAACCTCAAAGCTACTCATACACTCACTTGTTATCTCTCATCTTGACTATTGCAACTCCCTCTTTATTGGCCTACCACTGCACAGGCTATCCCCCCTTCAGTCTATTATGAATGACCAAAGGATAACATTTAAAATATTAACAAACACTTTCAAAGCCATCCTCAACTCTGCCTCCGGCTATATCTCCAACTTTGTCTCAAAGTATCATTCTAACCGTCCTCTCCTCCCAGGACCTGCTGCTCTCTAGCTCCTTCGTCAACTCCTCCCATGCTCACCTCCAGGACTTACTCCTTACTCCAACCTGTCCTTCTATCGCCTAACTCAGACTGCCTTTAGGTGATCACTAAAGACTCATCTCTTCAAGGAAGCCTATGCCACCCCAAACTAACCACTGAACTATCTTTCTCAAACAATTCATCCCAACACAGCTACCACCTCATGTATCACTTGCCCCTCCCTCTTAGATTGTAAACTATCAGGGGCAGGGCCCTCCTTACCATCTTGTCTTGAATTTTATTGTAATGTCTTCCCTATATTGTGAAGCGCTGCAAAACTGTTGGCACTATATAAATCCTGTTTAATAATAATATAATAATGGTGGGGTCATCCTTCTATAAAGCCCAATACTCCCAATGGAAGCATGTAGAAATGGTGGTCTTCAGGCCAATTGACCTTGTAGGATCTTAGATTTGTTTTTGTGTTATTGATCCCCAGATCGATTAATATCCAGAAGCACATGATTTCTAACAGAACCCAGCAATGATTAATTAGATATCTAATCCTCTGCAAACATGATTTACCGATTAATCGAACTTAATAATCGGCTAACTAATCGATTTTGAAAATAATCGTTAGCTGCAGCTCTATCTGATTCCTCGATCTTTCCAACACATTGTAATTGTTCTGTAATTTTATCAGTATGCATGCCTAACAGGATTATAAACTGCAATAGTATTATTTCACAGAGATAACAGTACTGCAAATCAGTTAGAAACATTATCCATATCCTTGCAATTTATGTTAAAATTTTATGGGGACAGATAGAGCTGTCTTTTGGAGGTATATTATCACCACTGGGGGGGGTGTTATTTTTTTTAAAAACATTTATTCTTACCCATATTTTTAGTAAAACATAAAAGTTGGGGTCACGTTGGGTAAATAGACACCAAACATGTCAAGCCTTAAAATTGCATGCATTCTTTTTTAATTTTTTTATGCTTCTTTATTTTTTTATGCTTCTTTAGTTTTTGTATTACTTTTTTTTTTTTTTTTTTTACAAACAACTTTATTGCTATTACGTGGGGGGACTAAGAAGCCCCCTATGTGATAGCCAATTTACATGACAGGTCCTCTTTATGGAGACATCAGGGGTCTCCAAGACCCCTAATGTCACCTAGGGACCCCCAGAGAAGCTGATGAAGCACAGATCTGCTTCATCAGCTTCTGTAGCTGGAGAGTGACACTGAATGCAGGAAGGGATGTAATATACATCCCTTCCTGCATTCGGGGACAGAGAGGAGATCAAAGGGAGTTCGTGTACTGAACTCCCTTTGATCTCCTGTCACAGAGCCGTGACGGTCCCGGCCGCATCGGATCTCGGGACCAGCAACGGCAGTGACAGCTGCTAATACAAGCGATCGAGTGTCTGTAGAGACGCTCGATCGTTTGAATGTAAAGCTCCCGGCCGGCCGTGTAATTACAACGGCCATCCGGGAAGCTGCTCATCAGGCTCCACTGTCCTTTAGTCACAGACGAGCAGACGAGTGGATTTTTCAAGCCCTGACTATAGGTCTAACCTCTGAAAGCAAGAGTCTCACTCTGCAGCTGCTGGCAGGAAACATGTTTTATATTGAGAAATGTAGATGCTTTAAAAGGAAAAAAACTAAGACATTGAACACCTTTTATTTCAATGTACCTAGAATGTACAAAACAGATTTAAATTAAAGGTTTATTTGGTCTTTAAAATGCTACTTATGGAGACTCTGTTAAAGTTACCTACAGTAATCTTCATGTAAGGCAACATTTCTCCACAGACCACTAGTCTAAGGGGACACAACAACTCTCACAGTCTGCATTTCTTTTCTGGCCATTATGCATTTCCTTTCATGAGTACTACTGTAAATACCTTGTTGCATAAGTCAGGCAGTTGTTATAAAACGATCAAATACGCTAGGTGCATCATATCCTTCAATCTTATATTGAAAACATTGCACAACTCACTGAGCAGGCTAATGTACAAGATGTAAATGAATGTATTTTTAGCAGGGGGTTCCTGAGACCTGATAGTTATTTAAAAAGTTTGAGGAAGGCCGATCTAAAGTATAACGCAGGCACTTCCAGGTGCCTGTTTATCATTCCAGATACCAGAGGCCACCAGAGGAAATGATGGGAGATCTTTCCAATAGGTACAAAGGCAAAAACACATGTAGGGAAGTCATATATTGCACAGCATCACATAGACACGTAAAATCTCCCCATTACAAACAGAAAAGAACACCTAGCAGAAATTGTAAATGTTCCTTACTCGATCCAAAACAGAGAAATAGCTATATAACAGACTATATTTTTGTTCTTGTGTTTATATATGTTTATACAGTCGCAGTGACTCAGATAAAACCTCTATGTCCAAGCACAGAAGCTGCCTCAAGTTACAATGTTACATGAAGCCCAAATGTAGCCAAATCACACCTATCAGGTTATTATTGCTTTCTCTATTTGGGGGATTTCTTGTAACTGGGCTATAAATTAGGAGGAATCTCTCCAACAGGGAAGAGGAGGAAGTATAACACTTGTTTTAGTAGTTGGGAAGGAAAAGAACTTCTGATAGATTTTCACATTTGTCTTTTACTTGTTGGGGTGATTCACCAAACTTCCCATATAATACAAGGTTAGGGAAAGTCTGTCCAATGGGGACACCGACAGCAATAAGACCCTGACTGAGAATTTAACGGCACATTCAGACAGTGAGCTTAAAGTCAGGTATACACATTTCTATTTTTTTAGTTCTACCCGTGGGCTGGACGAAAATACTAGCGCAGATTCCTCCATCAATGTTTATGAGCATTAATGGACGAATCCCCCACTGTCTGCATTGTATTGTGACAGTGGCTGCCAGCTGATTGGCTGCAAGCTCTATTTGGCCAAGTGCAATGTGCGAATTTCACCCACATCATCAGGAACCGGCTGAAATTCTTCCTGTGTATACACTACTTAAATAAAAATGTAAAAAAATAAATTTTAAAAAAAAGTGATTAAAAAAAAGAAAAACAATAAAAAAATGTAAAACTAACCCTGCCCCTCCTGCCATTTTCCACTGATGGGGGGTGGGGGTCGGCGGGGCCTTGGGGCAGCAGGGAGAGTAAATCCGGCCCTGCCTGCCAGCATGATCTTCCCTGCACTGGGCAATCCCCACTTACTTCTATAGGACTGACTCCTAAGGGCTTAGTCACATGGGCATTAAAAACGTTGCGTACAGCATCTGTATACGTCCCTATGGTCCTATTCAGTCAGGAGCATCTGGTAGTCTAATGTAGTGTAACTGTAAGCCCACAACTGTACCCAGGGCTGTAAATGTCAGCATATTCACACTGTATACATGTAAATGTTTGCGCTAATGTTTACATGTGGACAGTGTACAACATACATGCACCTAATTGGCCGCCGCTGGTGCTCAAGGCTGACATGTCAATATCACCAATCTGAGCCGCTGATTACACATTGCAGTTTACATGTCGGCCCCTAAATGAGATGTTTATGTGGTGATGAAGCTTGCACAACATGACCTCAGCTAATTCTGAATAAGTGAAGGTTGAGGTGACCGTGTGCTTGTGACACCACTGCCTGAACGACTTATTTAGGGCTGACATGTAAACAAGAGTGTGTAGTTTGCAGCGCTGACCGGCCCTGAGCAGAGGCGGCAGCAGCAGCCAATAGGGTGCATGTACAGTATGATGTAAGCGGTCTGCATTTAAACGGTCTAGGAACGTTAAAGGAGAACTATGAGGTGAGTGCTTTTCCCTCCCCTCATAGTTCTAGCCGACCTATGACAATGAGACTGTCACAGGTCGGCTAGAACTATGAGGTGAGTGCTTTTCCCTCCCCTCATAGTTCTAGCCGACCTATGACAATGAGACTGTCACAGGTCGGCTAGAACTATGAGGTGAGTGCTTTTCCCTCCCCTCATAGTTCTAGCCGACCTATGACAATGAGACTGTCACAGGTCGGCTAGAACTATGAGGTGAGTGCTTTTCCCTCCCCTCATAGTTCTAGCCGACCTATGACAATGAGACTGTCACAGGTCGGCTAGAACTATGAGGTGAGTGCTTTTCCCTCCCCTCATAGTTCTAGCCGACCTATGACAATGAGACTGTCACAGGTCGGCTAGAACTATGAGGTGAGTGCTTTTCCCTCCCCTCATAGTTCTAGCCGACCTATGACAATGAGACTGTCACAGGTCGGCTAGAACTATGAGGTGAGTGCTTTTCCCTCCCCTCATAGTTCTAGCCGACCTATGACAATGAGACTGTCACAGGTCGGCTAGAACTATGAGGTGAGTGCTTTTCCCTCCCCTCATAGTTCTAGCCGACCTATGACAATGAGACTGTCACAGGTCGGCTAGAACTATGAGGTGAGTGCTTTTCCCTCCCCTCATAGTTCTAGCCGACCTATGACAATGAGACTGTCACAGGTCGGCTAGAACTATGAGGTGAGTGCTTTTCCCTCCCCTCATAGTTCTAGCCGACCTATGACAATGAGACTGTCACAGGTCGGCTAGAACTATGAGGTGAGTGATAAGCACTCACCTCATAGTTCTCCTTTAAGTTCTTATTCTACGGGCAGCACAGTGGCATGGTGGTTAGCGCTTCTGCCTTGCAGCACTGGGGGTCCCTGATTCGAATACCGGCCAGGTCACTATCTGCAAGGAGTTTGCATGTTCTCCCTGTGCTTGCGTGGGTTTCCTCCTGGTACTCCGGTTTCCTCCCACACTCCAAAGACATGCTGGTAGGTTAATTGGCTCCTCTCTAAGTTGGCCCTGTATGTATGTGAAATAGGGACCATAGATTGGAAGCTCCTTGAGGGTAGGGATTGATGTGAATGTGTGACTATGTAAAGTGATGTGTAAATTGTCGGCGCTATAGAAATACCTATAATAAATAAATAAAATTCACACATGGGTGTGTCAAACAAGAACAAAAGTGCAGACTTTGGAGGTGCCTTCACAAAATGCACTTGTAGTGCCATTACGAACACGTAGGGAAAAAAATGTGGCGCACATGCCGTATAATTTGCTACACGCGTGACTTTTCCTGCATTTGGCACCTATAGAAATCAATGGGGACGCATGTCAAACACAGGAAACATACGTCCATGAATGTGCGGAACGCGTGTCACCGCTACGCCTATGTGTGAAGGGGACCTAAATGAACGCAGTCACTTTAAAGTGGACGTTTACCCCCTTTGACTACAAATCACATCAGCGTGCAGCTCTGCATGCTGATATTAAATCTTCTCACATTCAATTGCTAAACAAACATGTTCATCCACTTCATGGTTCTCTTTGGCACAAATAATCTTAACTAACTATACTAGAACCCTCTCTATCTCCTACAACACACTACATAGGGCCGCGGTGTCAGCAGCCTTATATAGTGTGCTGCAGGTACTTAGCTGTGAGACATGATTGGGCAGAGTCATCGTGACTTTGCCCAATCATGGCTCTATATTTGTACTGAGCCCTGATTGGCACAGTCTTGCACCTGACCTGTGGTCAGGTGCAAGACCGTAGCCAATTACCGTTTCGGACGGTGCAGTGCATTGTGGGATGTCCCGCGGTCGAACAGACCGCGGACATCCCATAATGTTCGGCGAACGTTAGAACATGCTATGTTCGAGTCGAACATAGGTTCGACTCGAACGCGAAGCCCATCCCTACTGGTCACATGTGCCAGAGTTCCAGGGAGTAAAGGGAGATGGATTTATCTGCTCTTAGTAAAAATGGCCACTGTGAGAAGACAGGGGACGAAAATAAAAAAGGTATGCAAAAAAATAAAAAGCCAGCAATTGTCTAGAAGTATGTGTTTGTAGATTGCCATTACTAAACATTTCTAAAGGTGTATTTGTTGTTATTTTGAAGATATGGGTAGAGTGCCTCTTTAATGCAGGATACCCAAAAGGTCTCTCATGCCCATGTGAATGAGCCCTAAGGCACTAGATGCGCCAAAGATGGTCCCACAGAAGTCTCTGAGGCCCGCACACAGCCAGATAGAAGATTTGACCAAAAGGATGGAAACAGCTGCCAACTGCAAGTGAGGAAGTAGACAGGACTACATGACTGCAATGCAAATAAAGTATCACCCTACGCGTGGCTGGGTACTTGGCCACCGCTAAACACAACACTGCACTGTTTCCTGAGGAGACAGCAGAGTTTCGTCATACACATTACCTGGCCGTCAGTTCACAGGACACCGGGCCCCACCACCTTCCTCTCCCTGGCAGCTCATGTTTTGGCGGCTTCACTGTTACCAGCCGTACGAGGGAGTACAGAGGACGAGCAGCCAATCAGGAACGGGCGCGTGCACGGACCCACTTCCTGGGCAGCGGCGGGGACGCGCGCGTCATGTACTACACCGGATTGAAAGTAAATGGCGCGGTTTAGCACAGTGCGATAACCAGACAGGAGCACTGGTGGTCATGGCTGCTCTACGGCCATATGAGAAAATGCCTGCTGTCAACGCTGGCGCCGTTCTGGTGAGTTGCTTCTACATGATATAATTGTGAGCGTGTTACATTAAAGATGGGCTCAGCTAAATTGTCTTTCGGACAAGTTTGTGGAGGGATGGAAGATATTGCTTGTCCCAAGATGGAGAGCAGTAGTTTCCTGGCAGCTCTGTATCTGCATGTCGCTGCACATTCTGTGACGCTTTCAACAAAAACCTAAATACTAAGCCGACGTCATAGACCCTGAAGCAGTACTCTAGACAAAAAGCGTCTTCCAAGATGAAATGAATGGCTGTTATATTTTCAATCTGGAGCTGTCTCTGCAGTACTTCTGTGTTCCACCAGTGTAAAGTCTTACAGGTTGAATGACAGCCAGCATCATTTAAATCACAATTCCAGGCAAATGTTTCTTAACCCTTGCAGTCGGTCTAGCCCTGTACAGCAAGGGTTAAGTGCTTGTTAGGTGGTTGGGGGCGATTAACCAGTTGACATCCGCGGTGTTAAACCCCCTTCCCATCCAGGCCATTTTTCAGTATTCAGCGCTGCGGTACTTTGACTGACATTTATTCCGTCATGCAGCGCTGTACTGAAATGAATTTTATACCCTTTTTTGGGGACAGATAGAGCTTTCTTTTGGTGGTATTTATTCACCACTGGGGGTTTTATTTTTTTACTATATTAAGGAAAAATTACCGAAATTTAAAAAAAAAACAGTTTCCCCTATATTAAATGATAAAACATTTATTATTACCCAATTTTTTGGTAAAATATAAAAGATGGGGTCACGTCGGGTAAAAAGACACTAAACATGTCAAGCCTTAAAATTGCGTGCGCGCGCGAAACCTCAAAAAACGATAATACCCATAATTAGCAATAGGCGACGCTTTAAAAGCTGTTACCGCTCATCAGTTTAGTGTTATCAGTGATTGATGGCCCTAAAATGATTGCTCTCACTGCGTCGTTCGTGGCGATATGTAACATGTGTAGCGCAATTGTCATTTTTGCGTGCTGGGACCGGACGCGTATTTACGTTTATAGGTGCGTAAACGTGGGGGTGGGGGAGTTAAACATTTTGGGGGGTTTTTTCACTTTTTTTATATGTAACTTATTTTATTTTACTTTTTTATGTTGCTTTTTTTATTTTTTTTATTTATATATATTTTTTATCCTCTTCCTCCTGACGCCCTCCGAGCCGGTCCCGGGCCGCAGATGGGGCAGCGGATCCCGGGATTGAAGGTGAGGGGTCGGGTTGTCCGAAAAAACAAGCACATATAGACGATCGGCGGGCTATGGAGCCACCGATCGTCTATATGTGAAACACCCGGTAACGGGTGTTTGGATTGGTCGGGTCTTTTCTGCCCGTGCAATCGTCTGGCGACGGCAACCCGCCAATGCTGCAGTGCCGTCCGTCCGTTTTTTTTACAACGGGCGGACGGCAAGTGGTTAAGAAAAAATATTTCCCTGTAGTTCTGCTTTAACCCACTTCCTTAGATGCTGTCATAAACATGCACCCTGGGGTGGTGTTGTATGTATGTCATTACATGATCACACTTCAGGACAGCAGTAAAGATTGTTGCCGTCAGAGGAAGGGCCTGTAATGTTGATAAACCAGCCAGAAGACTACTGGAGAAAAGGTGTGTGTGTGTATATGTGTGTGTGTGTGTGTGTGTGTGTGTGTGTGTGTGTGTGTGTATATATATATATACTTCCTGTGTATATACGGCCTGTTAGCCCCGCCCACTCGCGCGAGCAGGAAACAACCGAAATTTAAAAAGAGGCAGCGATGCCTGTTTACATACAAGCGAGCTGCCGGCTATAGAGGCGGTGGAGCGCTTGTATGGGGTGTCGATCGGAGCAGCCCCCCCCCCCTCCATTGTGCCCGGTGCAAGCCTGGGACCAGCATGGTGGATCTCTGACAGGGGATCAGAGGGAGATCAGTACACTATCTCCCTCCGGTCCCCTCTCCGGTGTCAGAATGCGGAAGTGATGTAAATTACATCACTTCCGCATTCTTGTCACTCTCCAGCTTCAGTCCATAATAGAAATCACCAGCACTCGATGATGTGTGCAAGAAGTAAAGCACCTTCTTCTGAGCCCAGCCAATGTTTTGGGGACACGCAGGGTCCCTTCTTCTGGGACCAGAAGAAGGGACCCTGCGTGGCCCGAAATGTTGGCTGTTTGACGCATGTGACGATTTAATAAAAAGTGCTTTACTTGCACACTTAATTGAGTGCTGGTGACTTCTATTATTTCTGTTTCTATTATTATCAGATCTCTGCTTCATCAGCCTCTTTGGGGGTCCCTAGGTGACATTAGGGGTCTTGGAGACCCCTGATGTCTCCATAAAGAGGACCTGTCACATATCTTTGCTATTACATAGAGGGGTTTCTTAGCCCCCCTATGTGATAACAATAAAGTTAGGTGGGAAAAAAAATTAACGTTGCATGGAATTGTTCCACAATAAGTTTAGGAGACTGCAAGCCTTGGTTGGATGAGCATTTCCATTAGGCCAATCAATGTCGGGATAATTGAAGTCTCTCATTATAATAGCATTTGAATGGCAATGTGCCAATAAATGGACTGTTGCTAAATCATCCTTTGGAGTGCTGGTGACGTTATTTCTTTATCTCATTATAATGTTTCCCTGATTCCTAGCCATTTCAACTTGTGAATGCAGTTCATCCTTCCCTTATGTTGGGGAATCTATAACGGACACCCACAATCAGTTTACAACTAGCTTCAGTCTTGCCTACGTTTTAGTTCTAGCCATAAACACTCTGCACCATCACAACTCTCGTGACAAATAGCACCTTGCGCCAAAACCTGTGTAGCTGAAAGCACTATAAGAAGGGTTACCCTCTGAATGTGTCAAATTATAATGTGCTACGCTTCATCTAGAACAATAAATAAATAAACAAACCTCTATAATAAATAAGAGCTAAATAATACATGCAATCAAAGTGTTCACAATTGCTCTTCTTGTAAATAATATCCCTCTGGAAAGTTAAATCATATATTCTGTGTTCAGATGTGCACAAATTTGGAATCGCATGTATAAAGTGCTCAATATTTGTCCCAAGTGCACCGCACTCTTTATCCTTCCACAGTGAAAGTTCCTTATACAGTGTCCATACATCAACTCCAATTATCACCCAGGTGCTCACCCCTCTCTGTGGGCCGCTCACCTTATAAGTAGACCTAAGCAGGTCTAAAATCGCTTTATAGGATCTCCAATCGATCTTATTCAGAGGCCATCTCTCCACAATCGTTGCACAGAAAATGACGTCAGCGTGTCATCACGACCATATCCAATAAAATATAGAAAAACAGCCCATAGCGTAAAACCGCATTAAAAAACTAATTTAAAAACTACTCGCATGAGGAAAGTTGACATAAAACTTCAAGTAAAATGTATGCTCGACAACTCTCTCCGTGTCCACCGTGTTCTCTGGGTGCAAAGACGGATCCAACAGGAGCTGTGCTGCCGACCATGCAATCTCCAATCCACGTCTGCGAGACTTCGCCCTACGCGTTACGTCACAATTGACGTAGCCCCAGATGAAGTGGTGGTCTGTGTCCCCGCCGCCTCTGCCAATACAGGCGGCGATTGAAAGGGAAACAGCCCGCTGCAGCCGTATTCTAGTTTAAAAGCTCCTCCCAGTCTTTTTTCACCACCCCCCTCCCCCTTCAATACATCTGCTTCCTATTTAGATGCAACCCGTCTCTCCTGTAGAAAAATCTGAAAAGTCAGCCAAGTTCTCCGTGAACCCAAACCCCTCTTTCTTACACCAATTCCGTAGCCACTTGTTCAGTTCTCTTAACTTCCGCTGCCTCTCTGGTGTGGCTCATGGCATCGGCGGTATTTCAAAAAATACTACTTTTGGAGGTCCTTTTCTTTATCCTGGCACCCAAGCCCTTGAAATGAAGTTTCTGGCCTACTAGTAAGCAACTTACAACTAAGTAAACTTGTAAGTTTACTTAGTCGTATACAAAGAAGTGAAAGGTCTATATTTTTCATTATAGGTGTATTTTAAATGATAGAGACAGAATATCAACTAAAAATCCAGAAAACAACACATGATACAAATGTTATAAATTGAGTTGCAGTTCAGCGAGTAAAATAAGTATTTGATCCCCTACCAACCAACAGTAATTCTGGCTTCCACAGACTGGCTATGTGGCACACAGATTAGTCCTGTCAATTTAAGAAGGTGCTCCTAAAGACAACTCGTTATGTATATAAAAGAAACCTGTCCACAGAATCTCTTCCTTCCATTCAAACCTCACCACCATGGGCACGACCAAAGAGCTGTCAAAGGATGTTAGGGTCAAGATTGTAGACCTGCACAAGGCTGGAATGGGCTACAAGACTATCAGCAAGAAGCTTGGTGAGAAGGAAACAACTGTTGGAGCGATTATTGATCATGAGAAAAGTGAGGGGTCAGCCCAGAACTACACGGGAGGAGCTTGTGAATGATCTCAAGGCAGTTGGGACCACAGTCGCCAAACAAACCATTGGCTAGATATCCTACAGCACCCGCAAGTTCCCCCTCCTCAAGAAAGCACATATACAGGCCCGTCTGAAGTTTGCCAATGAACATCTAAATGATTCAGAGAAGGATTTGGAGAAAGTGCTGCGGTCAGATGAGACCAAAATTGAGCTCTTTGGCATTAACACGACTTGGCGTGTTTTGGAGGAAGAAAAATGGTGACTATGACCCGAAGAACACCATCCCTACAGTCAAGGACGGAGGTGGAAACATGGTGCTTTAGGGCTGTTTCTCTGCTAAAGGTACAGGCCGACTTTGCCGCATTGAGGGGCCAATGGACGGGGACAAGTATTGTAAAATCTTGGATGAGAACCTCATTCTCATCCAAGATTTTACAATACATGGGCAGAATACTGAAGATGGGTCTTTCAGCATGACAATGACCCAAAACATACTGCCAAGGAAACAAAGCAGTGGCTCAAGAAGAAGCACATTGAGGTCATGGAGTGGCCTAGCCAGTCTCCAGACCTTAATCTTATAGAAAATGTATGGAGGGACATGACATTTCGAGTTTCCAAGAAAGCTTAAGGATTTAGAGAAGATCTGTAAAGAGTGGACCAAAATCCCTCCTAAGATGTGTGCAAACCTGGTAACCAACTACATCAAACGTCTTACCTCTGTGCTTGCCAACAAGGGTTTTCCCACCAAGTACTAAAGTGACATTAAAGGCAAAAAAAAATTTCAGTGCAAAGCACTGTTGCTGTTATCAAGAAAATATCGGCAATGAAGGATCAGGTATTTGCATTGCAGCTTTTGCAGAACCACAACAGTGTTTGCCCTTAACATCACCTCCCATTCACATCACCTCCAGACCAGACTGTTTTCGGACCCAAAATGCATCCCAATGTATCCCTATGCTATTTCTGGCCTCTGTTCCCACCAGTGCAGTCCGTTCCGGATCAGACCAGAAAAATACTGCTTGTCCTATTTTGTCTGGTCTGGAATGCACTGGACCGCATCAAAAACGCATGGAACGCACCTGTAAGAACATTTTAAGCTAAAAAAAATAATTTTGTTTTTTTTATTCCAATCACGGTAAAATCCAGGCAAAAATGCAATGCACTATGTTCCAGATCTGGTCCGGAAAATGGTGTGAACCCAGCCTAAAGTGTTTGACTGCAGAGGACATGTTCAGTATTGCTGGCAATGTGGCTTGTCTGTGGTTGCCTTTCTGTTGTGTACTGCAGCACTTTTTGAACAAAATGGTGCGCTTCACCATTGGCTTCTAATGAAACACTGCATTTTATTTTCAACTGCCAATTGGCAGTCTGTATTGGCAGTCGAAAATAAAATGCAGTGTTTCATTAGAAGCCAATGGTGAAGCGCACCATTTTGTTCAAAAAGTGCTGCAGTACTCAACAGAAAGGCAACCACTTTTAGCCAACTTTGCTCTTTGTAAGCTATGCTGTAGGTAATGTACACTGTTTTGTAAATATATAGCATTGAAAAATTTTAGGAATCTGGTATTTCATTCCATTTTGTAGTAATGTGTATTATACATTTTATTTTTCCCTCATTTCAGTTAATTGGCTCAGAAGAAAGTCATCGAGAGCTGCTCGCCCAAGCAATGCTGAGAGAACCAAAAGCTTTTGATGTGAAGATGTAAGTAATTCCATCTGCATAAATTTTTGCATGCATGCATACATACATACATACATGCATATATACATGAGGGCATGCTCCTAATGAGATGACGGATGATCTCCTGGGGTATCTCCTCCCTGATGTGGACCAGGGCATCCCTAAGCTCCTGAACAGACTGAGGTGCAACCTGGCGGTGTCGGATGGACCGAGACATATTGTCCCAAAGATGTTCTATTGGATTCAGGTCTAGACTTTGCAATATTTGCCCACTCTTCTTTGCAGAACTGCTCAAGTTCAGTTACATTTGTTTGCTTCAGTTGCAGTACCAGGGACTGAAATGCTCCAGGAAAGCTCTTTTCATCCAGAGCTAATCAAAATTACCACAGCTGATCACAGTTGGAAGGCAAATGGCTTTGTGTGTCATTGAGAAGGTGATTAGCTACACCTGACTGAGTTTACAAGTCATTTTTAGGAGGGGGTGATCCTTTTTGCAACTCAGTGATTTTTTTTTTTTCTGGCATGTTGGGGTTATATTTTTCCCTTGCATGTTATAAGTTGCACAGCTGGATAAAGCAAAAACTGTCTGTCTTCATTTCAGGCTGCAAAGCAACAAAATTTGATTATTTTAAGGGGGGGGGGGGGATTCTTTTCTATACCCACTGCATGTATTATATTTAGACATTTTAATTAAGTTTCATGGATTTATAATAATCTAACTTGAAAAACTCCAAGCAAATCTAATAAAATAAGGAAACTTTTATTCAAAATAACACACCTAAATTGTACAAAATAAATACTATATATATATATATATTCTCTCTCTCTCTGGAGAGAATCTAGCCAGCCTGCTCCAGCTTCCCCCTTGTGGCTGCCAGGCTCATCTAGCGTCTCTATAAGCCTGTAACCAATGCAAGGAAATCCAGGATGAAGTGCAGGATCAGATTGGTGAGCTGCTGATTTGAATTTAGAAGTGCTCTGATATGATCACTTCTTGGTACAAAGCGGTCAAATCCTGGCTGCAGAGGCCAGATCTTTTTTGGGTGCAAGTACATACATAAATGTTTTTTTGCATATGTTTTTTGGCACATTGTGTATGCTCATACATTGTGCATCACCTACGTTAGGGGTAGATAAATGAATATGCTTTTTGAGAGCCAGTCAATCCAGGAGCCACCAGCAAGCATAATAATTAGACCCAGTGCCAGCTCCAACCCAACTAAACCTTGCTAATCCAATGGTTTTAACACTTTGTATCACTTGCCCAGAACAAGCATGTAGGAATTTTCACTACTTGATCCATGCTACAGTGAGGTGGTAGACATTTTCAGTAAAGTCTGCTATGGCAGCCTATGTATAACCCGTGTACAGGTTTTGTACCAGTGATGTAAACAAGGTGGAAGTCATCTGATTATGTCCATCTTTCCAAGCTGTGTATTGCTTTAATTGCAGGTGAGTTGTTTAGGCCTACCAAGTAAATGGCACTTTACTGTGCACATTTACAATAGTGAAGGACGGAATAGTTAACAAGGTGCAAATTATTTGCATTGGCATATGGGACTTTTTTCACTTCCTCAGCTGTTAAGCTGTTAGGTGGCCCCTTTAGACATGTCTCAGTGGAGTTCTTCTTTGAAGTTGGAATGTGGGCATTTATAAAAAAATAAATCATGAATCCATTTAACCTAATGATTGGTTCTTTCTGTAACCTATGTTAATATGCATAGATTTATAGTTCTTAAAGGAGAACTATGGGGTCAGTGTTTTTCCCCATAGTTCTCCTTAGGGTAACGGGAGGACACAAACTAGCGTCCTCCCGTTACCCTAAGCTCAGTATACCGCGAGCTACAGCTCGCGGTATACTGAGACGCCGCACCTGGAGCGGATCCCGACTTATATGACGGGATCCGCCCAGCTGTGTGAGTGACAGCTGGCTCTGCCTATCTAGAGGCAGAGCCAGCTGTACCCGCCCCCTCCCCCGTCCGTTCCGCCAGTCAGCGCTGGCAGATCGGAGCGGGGAGAGGGGAATCCAGCCCCTCCCCCTGTCACGGCAGAGAGCCGTGACAGGATCGAGAGGTGAGGGAAACCGGTATGTGTTCCCTCACCTCCCGTTCTACTGAGCCGACCTGTGACAGTCTCATTGTCACAGGTCGGCTTAGAACTATGAGATGAGTGGAAATCACTCATGTCATAGTTCTCCTTTTTAAAATGCTGCTCATGTAGCCCTCTACAGTTACAAGCTGTGGCTACTTTTTATTTCTTTTTTGTTTTCCATAAACACACGTTAAAACGTACAAATATAAATTGTATCTTCTGAATCGACACAGAAAAGTATTCTTTTTTGGTTTTCTCCTAAAGCAGTATTTATAAGACTTGTTTCAGATTGTTAATGATTTCTTGCCTTTTGCAGCCACATGGCCCACTGTCTGCCTTTGCCTTTTGAAGGAGATCACCTCCGTCCACGGTTTGACCTGGTTGTGTTTTTAATAAATCTACACAGCCAACTCAGGTATGCAATAAGCAGAAAAAAAAATGGCTTCCCAAGGGTAATCTGTAAAAAAAAAGGGGAAATGGCTGCAATATGAACATGTTTAAATTGAATAAAATCAAGTTATATTTTCTGATATCAGCAGCCAGGATCTGCTTTGGCTATGTATTCTGTAAAAAGGCTGCCTCGTACTGTGCGCTTCATGCTGGTGAAGATCCTTTACAGATGTAAAGAATATGTTTAATTAAAGTGGGTCTGTCTGAAATTTTAAAGATTTAAGGTGCCCATACACTTCCCGCCCCTCAAGGGGCGGGCTTGCGATGATCGCAAGTACGATCTGCCTGTCCAAGATGGGCAGATCGTACGTTTTTTAAGGTCTTGCGATGGTTGTAAAGTGTATGGCCACCTTTTAGATGTAAAAGTAATGTCTTCTAGCAGTCACCACAGGGTTTCTATTACCTTTTCATTAGCCTTAAAATTCCTCCTCTATCTACCAAATTTGCACAGGCAATGGTGCATCTTATTCAGTTTATTTTATGGTACGTAATATTTTCCAAGTATTTTATTCTATTACTTGAGCCCCAGTGACACTGTTTACATAGTTTCATGCTATGGTTTATTACAGACCAAAACCTGAAAATGTGTATTACCATAAATACTATGCTAAATTTTGCTACATGTTTACTTTTATGCAGTTGATGTACTAGATTGACAACCTTTCTTTGGTAACGTAATAAGTTAAACCTGGGTTCAACATTGCCCCCCCAAGGATTGATAGGACTATCCAAGGGGGGGGGGGGGCAGTAAATGTCTGGGGGTCAATAGGTGGTGGATTCGAGTCAATTAAAGGGTTATTAAACCCTCAACGGATTTTGCTTATATCTAATGCTAGCAAGCAGTAGATATATGCAAAAACATTAAAACAAACTTTTAAAAAGGGTTTAAACTTACCTGTGTGCGCGCTCCCGTCCGAAACATCTAAAGAGTCTCGGGCAGGCGCATGCGCACTTCAGATGTTCGGCCGAGAGACGAGTAGAGACAAGGTAAGCCTATGGAGCAGCGTGCCCACGCACGGACTCCGTGGGACGACAGAGGAGAGGAGGAGTCAGTGGTTGATCGGAGACCCGCACCAGCGCTGGAGGGACAGCTGAAAAGGGCAGTCAAGAAGAAGATGATTGAATCAAGAGGCATCATTTAAGTAAGTCCCTACAGCAGGATTGGGAAGGGGCAAAAAAAGTTTGACTTTAATGTCACTTTAATCTTTTGAGTTAGCTATAGTGCACCGTGCTATTCTCTGGTCCTGAAACTGAGATGGCAAGACATTGTTTATCCAGGGTTGGATAGTCAGTCGCCAGCAAGAGCAGCCTTGAGTTGATTTAGTCAACTGTGTGCTATTTGCCTTGTTTACCAGTGTGAATTGCATTGTGTTTTGTGACCTCCCATCCTTGCCCATTCGAGGAATTTATACTTACGCGTTTATTTCCTGTACTGGACATACCCCTCACCCCAAACTGTTGGACAGCCAATGAGTATACTCTTCCTAAGCTTTGTTGGAGAGCCAGTGAGTATACTAAAAGCGATAGGAGTGGTACTGTGCATTTATTAAAAATTAAAGTGACATTAAACCCTCAGATTTTTTAACATAAAACAATACTGTAATGTGTGCCTTACTATTTCCATGGTTGTTTCCCTTCTCTTTGCTGCTCTTCCTTTTAAATCTCTATCTGTTCTCATGCTCTGCAGAACTTCTGTTTTGCAGCAGACTGCCTTGTCTCAGGAATGGATACACGGTGTCTGTGTATCCGTTTGTATAGGCTTGTAATCTGAGCCAGCACTACAGGAAGAGGCCCTGAGCTGAAAAGTGAAGTTCTGCCCAGCATGAGAAGACATGAGGATTTAAAAGGAAGAGCAGCAAAGAGAAGGGAAACTACTATGGATTACAGTAAGGCACACATTACAGTATTGGTTTATGTTAAAAAATCTGAGGGTTTAATGTCACTTTAAGTAGGGATGCACCGAACTCAGGCAATTTCATGAGTACTTGGAAAAATGCCCCGATGCAAAGTGCCGATACCGGCGTTTTACATTTTTAAACTAAGGCTTAACAGAAAGACTGAAGAGATCCTCAGCAAGGTCCGGTGGCCTTCTGTGAACGGTGGTGCATGCTTACAGCGCTACCCGAAGATCTCCTCCTCCTTCATGCCGACCGACCGGGACCTGGGTGGGACTGCACAGAGCCCAGCATACAGGCCATACAGCCAGCACAGCCACTAATAACCCCACAGAGCCCAGCATACAGCCCGCACAGCCACTATTAACCCTGTATATACCACCTGAGAGCCGCAAAGACCACCAATATGCCTGCACGGCCACCTGAGAGCCGAACAGACCACCATCTACCCCACACAGCCACCTGATAGCTGCATAGCCCAACATAGAACCTTCACAGCCACCTGAGTCCTCACAGCCCACCATAGATGCCGCATAGCCCACTACAGAACCTGCACAAGCCACCTGAGAGTTAACATAGCCCACCATAGACCCCACACAGCCCTCCTAAGACCTCACATAGCCACCTGATATCCTCCGCTGGAGACATCAGGCTGACCCCCAGGAGCAGCACAGTGTGTAGCTTCATATTATTCTGCATTGCTATATAATGCATTGCTGGGATTTGTAGTCCTCTATAGCCGGTTGCCATTCGGCATTACTGTATAATATATCACTGGGTTTTGTAGTTCTCTCTAGCTGATGACATTATGCTGCATTGCTGTATAATGTTTTGCTAGGATTTGTAGTCCCTCTACAGCTTGAAGTCAGTGGCAGAACTACTAGGGGAGCAGCGTTTGCAGCTGAGAACGGGCCCTGGTACATCACCACTGTCTTAAAATCATTAGTCTGATCTGTTTTAGAAAAAATGTCACATGACACTAAAAAAAAAGGTATTGGAGGGTACTTGGGGTGGAAAAATTGTATTTGTGCATCCCTAATAATATTTAGCATTGTATTAACCATAAAGTGTCAACAGTATTTGCAAGAATATTATTTTTATTATTAGTAGTATTCCTATAACTATTATTTAACCACTTCAGAACCAGAGCGGTTTTGCTAATTTTTGCACACACACGTTAAAATCTGCATTTTTGGCTAGAAAGCTGCTTAAAACCTCCAAACCGTTATATATATTTTCTGAAAGCAAAGGTCTTGTAGAATTTTTTTTCCCCAGTAGAAAAAAATGCTAGTTGTAATTTATGTTACAAGATATTTGTGTAAATGTTTATCAAATTGATATTTTTAGGGAAAAATACACTAAAATGAATCGTGCACACAAGCAAAATAAAAATTTTTTGTAAAATATATAAAATATGGGATTGTGTCTGGTAAATAGATACCAGACATTGCAAACCACTTGTGAAATGGCAAAATTGCACTTAAAAAGCCAGCACCACTCACCAAGTTTAAGTTAACAGTGAATGATGGCCCTAGAATTATTGCTTACACTCCAATGTTTGCGGTGATATACAACGTGTGATGCAACAGTCGCTTTCACACATAGGTGCACCCAACACATGTTTGCTTTTTGGGTGGAAAAAATACTTTATTGCTATCACATATGGGACTAACAAGCAAGGGAGGGAGTGGCTTCATTTTTAGCACCATGCAAGTGATCAGGCGGCTCTAAAGCCACCTAATCACTTGTATGTGAAAGCCGGGTGTCAGCTGAAAAGAACCGTCCTGCTGCAGCGATGATCTTGGATTTATATGTACGGCGGACCTAACGTAGTATTACATTATTTTCATATAATGTACGGAGGTCAAGAAACGATCAAACTTTATGAAGAAACTGATGTGCCAAAGAGTTTGGGGATCCCTGTGTTTAAACAATTACCTTCTTTATTTGAACAATAAAACATATCTCCTTCGAAAATCCATGGGTGTGCCTGTTAGCTAGTCACTTTCACTCAATACCATTAAATTACATTATACAGGTTATACACAGCAAAGCAACAAAAATAATCAACTCCTTAGAATGAGTTGATGCTTTTGGAAGTTAGATCGGTTAGCATAACTGTTCAGGTTCATCTTTAAAATGTTCTAAGCTATAGTCTTCAGTGTTTCTACATTAGTAAGTACATGTGAAGAATAACGTGCATACTCCATATTTAAATATATTATTTTGTTTTGGTTTTTTTTTTGCAGCCTGAACAATGTTCTGTCTTCCATGCTGCACTTGGATACCTATTTTTATCTTGGAAAAATTTGTTTTGTGGCTACAAGAGGTATAATTATGTTTTGTCATTTAAATATGATATACTGCTACCATTACCTTTAGTAATTGATCATATGCTTTTGTTTTTAGGCAAATCTGGAGAAGTTCAGCACTGTATAGTAGATATAACCACAGTGAAGGATCTGGCAGACAAACACTTGAGCATCTTGATACAGTCTGAACTTGATGTAAGTTCCCTATCTCCATAGTTTGTTGTAGAACATTTTAGAAAACCATATAATTTCAAAAATGAAAACTTACATAACACTTGTGTAAGCAGTAAGTTTGCAGATATCCGTTTGTAAGGATTGCACAAAAGTCGGATGTTGCCATAAGCTAAACCAAGAGTTCACTTTGAAAGGTAAGGCTATACTATTATAGCAGTTAGAGTGGGCATGCCATGAAGACCTTTACTGTTTATTGCAGCATACTTGTATGTCCTTGTTCCAACTTCCTTATTTTTGTAAATTGGTGTTTAAATTCAAGCAACATGCTTGATTTAAAAACTTACTTTGTTTTCTGTGGCCACGGTCATTTGGACTCATTATACAAATCTCCTAATATAGAACATGTAATTCTGTGAGAGACTCAAGAATGTAGTAATTCTTGGACAAGTGGGTTATACAGCTGCCTTCTGGAGGTTTGGACACTGGCAAACAAATAAACAGTCCAGCCTTTGGATAACCTTGCCTCTCAACCGCCATGCCTCATTTTGTTGCTAGTGTCATACTATATTTGACATTTCTCTAATCATCTTCCAGGCCAGCAGCCTGAGAGATGATTGGCTCCTCCTTCTACAGGAAGCACGATTAAGAAAGCAGTTAAATACCCTCTCACCCCATCGTCCCTCAGTTTTTTTGTGTTTCCTACTGTCCAGGAACCTTCCTCACGTTTATTCTTTTCCTGACCGGTCGACCTTGTGGTCGCAGGTCCCCCCTCTGTGCAGCTCTGTTTTCAGGCTTTCTGCTGTGCCTGTTGCCTTGCTGTGGATACGGAGGGGTTCTCCCCTGTATGCCAGGGTTCTGTTGCTCCGTTTCTGTGACCCAGGGAGGAAGAATCCTGAGGCCCCAAGGTTGCATTGCCCTATCGTTGCTGGTTCAGTGGATCAGGGGTGTCTGCACGCTGCGGCTGACGGGAGCCGAAGATGAAACGCAAAAGGGGGCGGGATGTGCAGTGCGTTCCGCCGCTGCTGTCCTCACTGCCGCTGCGTGCCTCTCTGCTATTACACGCCGGAATGCTGCTCTCAACTTAGCAGCCATCTCAGGACAGATTGTGGGAGAAGAAGCCACTGCTGCTCTAATGGAGGTTTGGACACTGGCAAACAAATAAACCGTTAGTCCAATCTGTGGATAACCCTGCCTCCCAACAGCCGTGCCTCAGTTTGTTGCTAGTGTCTTTAAAAATTTGACATTTTTTCCTCCGCTCTGTGGAAAACATCTATATTACAATTTTTTCTCTTTTATGTACACTCTTGAGTTTTCAAGGTTGGTTTTTCTCTTGATTCAAGTTGTTTATTATGCTACTTGAGCTGGTCTGTACACAGTTATCAAGATTGGATAATCAATTATGCTTTGTAGGCTGTAGTCAAGCCCCTTTGGACTAGAGATTGTGGGGCCTGTCTGGGATGTGACCCTGGGGCATTGGGCTCTGGCGCTTTTCTACCTGTCCTGATACAAAAAAATGATTTGAACCAAAACTGTATTTAGTAGCGCTAAGAAGCGCTTCTCATTGGTCAGCGCTGTCAGGTGACCACGCTGACCAACGAGTGCTTGCAATTTGCAAGCAAAATTCAGAATACATGGCACAGGTACAGATAGTACACCCGAAAAGTAAGCATAGCAGAGATGGAGAGTGGGCCTGATTTGTGCAGGTAATTCCATTTTCCCAAATTACTTTAGGGCTGGTGCAGACTTGGGCTATCGTGTGCGGTTGCATACAGCAGTTGACGCAGGACCCCATTGATTTCAGTGGGGTTACATCTGTGTGCAGTCGCTGAAAACAGGTACATGCATGATTGCACAACTGCGCAATCTCCCTGGCACGACTGGGGTGCCATTAGAAAATAATGGCACTGCCAGTGCGATTGGTGGTGGTGTGCGATTCTGTAACCGCCTGGCCAGCCGCACGATTTCATGCACGATTGCCACGTGGTCACGGATTGCACACTCTGCTCACACACAATGCCCTATGCATGTGTTTATTCGCATGCATATGGTGGGGGCAGTCGGGTTAGTTTTAATTTGTATTTACTTTATTTTTTTTACTTTGTAAAATTTTTATTTTCATTTATTTTATTATTTTTTTTTTTTTTTACATTATGTATTTACATTTTTAATTATTTTATTCTTTTGACTTTTTTTCTTTTTCACTTTATTGCTATCACACAGGGGATAACAAGCCCCTGTGTGATAGCTTTTGGAGGTGACAGGTTCTCTTTATTGACCCTCTCACCTACAATACAGGAGTTCTAGCACAGCACTGTGCACGTTCTCCTGTGACAGGGTGCAGCGTCCTGTGTCAGTTCTATCATGGAGCAGAGAATGGACGTTCTCTGCTCTGTTTCCTGCTCTCTACCCTGATTTAATTTGCTGTGGTACTGGGTCCCCCAGAAAAGCGGGGGACCCCGAAGAACACGGCAGAAAGGGAGCCGGCGGGTATAGAGGCAGAAGGATGCAGTAACAGAGGCAGCGGCTGGGGACACGGCAGAAGAGAGGGGGAGTGAGAATCAGGTTGGTTACAAGTGATCTTGGACGGCTGTAAAGCAGGTCAACATCACCTGTACAAAACGGCTCCCCTCTACATTTAGCCCGCAGCAGGACTAAATGTAGAAAAAAAACTACTTACCCGGTGTCCGAAACTGCATGTCCCGGGCATCGAGCGATAGGAATTCCACACCGCTGTTCATGATTGTGGACGTAGTACACAGATACCATCTCTCCCTTTTTATAAATAGGGGGAACTTAGTTGAGCATATCTGACTTTGCAAGGTAAAGGGAAACAAAAGCCTTGCAGGATGGGTTGGAGGTAGGGGTGAGGGGAAAAAAATGCTTTGAGTGCAGTTTTTAATGGACATCTCTTCACTTCAGTGAATGTCTTTACCTTTAGGAACTTCATTAATGCCCAATTGGAATCCCTTCTTTCGTCCCAGTTTGAATTGACCAGTGTGGCTCTTGGCCCTCTTCTGGTGGTAACCTTAATTTGTGGAACCATTTCTCAATGGATCACATCTTTTATATGGGGTTTCTGTGATCACTTAGTGTCTTGCATTGAAATAATGTCTGTCCATATGCATAGCGGCATTTTGGCAACATGCCTGAAGCATAGAAGATATGTCTAAAGAACCGCCTTATTCATTTACCATTTAAGGTGTTTCTTTGGTGAAACACTTAAATTGTCTCTTGTTTCTCGCTCTGGGCACTCGCTTCAACACAGAGGACCAGCTATTGAAGGGCCTTAATCTGCTGCTAATAGAGTAATACCATCTTGTAGGCAATCAGTTTGTGACCTATGTCTACCATACACCTTATCACCATAATCCTTTTGTTCAAATGTATACCCCTCCTTTGCCAATTGGTTTTTGTTCTTGATTCTACACGGTCTCTTCATGCTTTCCTTCAGTGTCCATGCTCAGGCTTTAGCCTGTAGCTTCTGCACTAGACTCCACAACCACATTTCTGGTTTCTTTTGGATTTCTTTGTAGTCCAGTGTACATATTTGCAAACTGTTTTTAGGTACCCCGCACCCTAGAGCTTATATGTTGCCTGGAGTCTATCTTTTGAGTATATTCCTACTCCTATTATAACATGGAGTCTAGTGATTTTTAGATTAGTAAACTTGTAGTGCTTACCCTTCCTAAAAAGGACAAAGATCAGTATCTGCTGTTTTTAATAATAAAGGATTTTACTGTCTGGCACTTCCCAGAGATTTGGGACTCTTCTACAATACTATGGGGGTTATTCACTAAGCTGCCGATGGATTAAGCTGAGTGTTCAGCTTGCTTTGGCTTCAGGAAGCCTGAACCGAAGGGCTGCTGTACGGGCTATTCACAATGGCCCATACAGCAGCCGAAGCACTCAGCTGAGCCGAAGACACAGCCAAAGTGGACCGTTCTCCCCGCAAGTTCTAAAAAAAAAAACCAAATAAAAGAAAAAAAGAAAACAGTGTGGGGTCTCCCTCCCAAACCATACCAGACCCTTTAGGTCTGGTAGGAATAATAGGACGGAACCCCGAGTTAAAAAATAAAACAAATGCATGGGGTTCCCCCCATAAGTCATACCAGACCCTTCAGGTATAGTAGGAATTTTTTAAGAGGGAACCCCAACGCCCAAAAATGGGGGGGGGGGGGCGAGGAGGGGGCCCCCACCCCCCTAACATTTCCAACCATACCCTTAATCCGGGCACTGGCCTGGCACGGCAGGAAAAAGGGGTACACGCGAGACCCCATGCCCCAGGCATGCCGATGGGGAAAAGGGCCTCTTCCCCCCCAAACCCTGGCATGGGGGTCTGCGGGCAGGGGGCCTCATCTGGGTACCCTCTTTCCAGATGCCGCCCCCCTTGTGAATGAGTAAGGGGGTAGTTGTACCCCTACACATTCACTAAAGAGTTAAATAAACGCACCAGACTTTTGAAAAAATCCTCTAATTGAACAGACCTAGACAGCTTTTGACAATTCCTGTATTTAAAAAAAAAAAGAATTATCCAACCTCAGTCACGTCGTCCAGCGATGTAATCCAAGGTCAATCACGATGAACGCATACTCGCCGAAATAACAAAAAGCCCATTGGACCCGACCAATGAACTGCTGCAGCTAAATGAGAAATTTGACAGCTCCCAGCTCAATGCCACCATTTGCTCCATTACCTGAAAGTGGAAAAAAAAAAGCCCTCTTTTTTTGTTTTTATATTACTATTTTCATTCTGTTCGCTACCTCAGAGGACCGAGCTAAATGCTGCACGGCAGCATTTGGCTATTCACTCTCTGCTGTTTAGCCCCAGAGTGAACTGCCAAATGTTCACCTCAGCAGATCCAGATGTTGGATCGGCTGTGGCGAACGGGTTCTTCCATTTGGTTCAGCCGAATGTGCTGAGGCTATTTGGCTGAACCGAAAGGAGTCAAAGGCAGCCATAGGTTTTTAATGCTGTGTCCTCGTTGGGGAGACTCACCCCCTCTATTTGTCCTGGTTTCCTCTCACTGAAAGTAAAAGAAAATGCCAATGTTTTTCTTTCTTTTAAGGCCTTGCCCA
>NW_017306979.1:360724-369211 GCF_000935625.1 Nanorana parkeri | reverse complement strand
ACCTTAATATGCATATTATGCTACGGTGGTTCTGTCTATCACCTTAATTTTCTAGATGGAGTATGGGGTTTACCTGGCTGCCCTGGCTTTTTTTTTCCAGAAGATGGATTCCCTTCTTGTTATCCCATTGATCCCTGTAGGGGATCTTTAATGTCCAGTAGATCCCTGTAAGGGATTTCCAATGTCTAGTAGCAATGCGAGTTTTGTCAGATATAGGCATATTCTCTCAAGGGAAGACAGCTCCCATTCCTGTCACTGCTCATTCTACCAAAGTAGTAGATGTATCCCAGGGGTGTAGAATTCCTATCGCCCGACGCCTGGGTAGTTTTTTTTATATCTACATTTTGCCCAGTTTCGGGCAAGCAGGGCTAAATGTACAGCGGGCCGCCACTCATTTTGTACAAGTGTGTAGTTCAGGATGGAGAGTGGGGAGCAGAGCAGAGAATGTCGGTTCTCTGGTCTGCTCTGTGTTAGCACTGAGACAGGAACGCTGTACTCGCAGCCTTCCCATCTCAGCTGTCACAGCAGTTCAAGCACAATGCTGTGCTCAAACTCATGTATTGGAGGTGACAGGTTTAATAAAAAGAACCTGTCTCCTCCAAATGCTATTACACAGGGGCTTACCTTTATTGCCATCACAGAGGAGCCAAGTGGGGTAAAAAATAAAATGAAAAATGAAAAAGAAATCATTAAAATAAAAAGGGATAAAGTAAAAAATAATCAAATAAAAAAAATAAAGTAAAAGATAAGAAATAGAAAAAAATCAGAAAAACCCCTAACCCTGCCGCCCCTGCCATCTGCATGTGAGTAAACGCATGCATAGGGCATTGTGTGTGCGTGCGCTGAGTGCCCCATTTCACTGTGTGCCATAATGTGGTAGCTGGGCAGCAGCGCTCTCCAACACGCACAATGTGCATTAAAGGGTAGGTTCACGTTTCATAGTAATTTGGCAGAATAGAATTACCTGCTCAAATCTGGCCCCCTCTCCGTCCTGTTCCCCGCTATATTTGCCTTTTTGCGAACAGTCTTTCCCTTCCACCGATACGGGTGTACTATCTGTACCCCATACTGCTGTCCAGTGCAGCACTGCGCCATGGATTTTGAATTTCACTTGCAAATTGCGAGCACTCAGTCAGCACGGTTACCTGACCACACTGACTAATGAGAAGCATTTCTTGGCATGGTTATCCTGAGTTTTTCAGCAGCAGACACCTGTCTCCCGGGTTCAAAGAATTTCACCTGATGGATGTCATTACATCGGGCTATGCCAATTTCTTTTTTACAATTTTTAGGAACTGTGCAGCATGAAACTTATGCAAGGTTTGCAGGGGTATAGCTACTAGGTGGAGCTGTGCCTTTGATTTCTAGTGTCCAACCTCCTAGAAGTCGGATGCTGTCTCCAATGACCTACTGAAGAAAAGTACTTTTACAGTTAGTACACAGTAATTTTAGACCACTTCAAGAAAGGACATGCAATATAATTTTGTCTTCACATATGAAAAGTACCATCTTGCAATATTTTCTGACCCTTCAATGTTTTATACTTGATCTGACAAACTGAAATACTTACCCTTGTGGAAAATGGCTATTTCAAATCGTATTATGACATAGTAGTTGCAGGTGTTAATGCTAAAAGATATTCTGTTTTGAGCACCTGTTTTCATCTACAGTGGTTATAAAATGTTTACACACCCCTGTAAAAAAAATGTCATGCTTTTGAGACTATATATATCAGACCAAGATAAATCACTTCAGAATAGTTTCACCTTTTATTGTGATCTATAATCTGTACAATTTTTAATTTTAAAAAAACAAACAAATGTGGGGAAAAAAAGAAATATAATGTGGCTGCATATGTGTGCACACCCTCTTTTATAATTAGCGATGTCCAGTGTTCAAAATTAACCAATCTCATTCAAACTGATATTAAATCGTATTCAGTACACACCTGACATTAAGCCCATTCAAAGTTCAGCTGTTCTAGTTAGATTTTTCTGACATTTAGGCTTCATTCACACTGCTAAGAGACGGCCTGTACAGATCCGTGCGGCGTGCACGACCATATCGGGAAGGACAGGTGCTGCGTGTGATTGTACACAGCAAAACAAACGACAAACGCACTCAACAATTTGTTACCAGTTATACAGTAAGGTGCACACGAAATGGGCTTTGAACAGTAGAAAGGCATCATGGCAACCTCTGTCATTGTCCTTAGTGGTGAGACAAGTTGTTTTACATGCTGGTTTGTGAGTGTGCCATGATGCCTTTCTACTGTGATCGTACACAGCAGCCCGTTCTTCTCTATGGGAGTATGCGGCCGTACGCTCACCCAAGCTGCACATTCGTGCAGGTGTCTGTGCTGGGGCACAAACACGATCCATCCTGTCTGCGTACGAGTACGGACACCCGCACGGATGTGCAGCTCTGGTGAAAGTACGGCCGCGTACTCCCATAGAGACAAACAGGCTGCTGCGTACAATCACACGCAGCACCTGTCCTTCCCAATATGGCCGGGCACAGATCTGTACGGGCCGGCTCTTAGCAGTGTGAATGAGGCCTTACTCTCTAACAGCAAAAGCTATGGTCTGCAAAGAGCTTACAAAGCATCAAAGAGATCTCATTGTTAGAAGTTATCCGTCAGGAGAAGGGTACAAAAAATGTTCAAGGCATTAGATATACCATGGAACACAGTGAAGATGGCCATCAACAAGTAGAGAAAATATGGCACAACAGTGACGTTACCAAGAACTGGATGTTCCTCTAAATTTTGGTGAAAAAAAAGAAAAGTGGAGGCTTCCAAGAGACCTACAGCAACATTTAAAGGAGCTGAAGGAACTTCTGGCAAGTACTGCTTGTGTACTACATGTGACCACAATCTCCCACATTGTTCATATGTCTGGGATGTGGGGTAGAGTGGCAAGACGGAAACCTTTTCTTACTAAGAAAATAATTCAAGCTTGGCTACGTTTTGCAGAAGCATGTGGGAAAATGTGTTCGTTTGATGAAACCAAGACTTTTGGCCATTAATTCACATTTGGTGCATAAACAACACTGCACATTACATAAGCAACATTATCAAAAGAACACCATACCAACAGTGAAGCATGGTGGTGGCAGCATTATGCGTTAGGGCTGTTTTTCTTCAGTTGGAACTGGGGCTTTTAATCAAGGTGGGGGAACTTCTAAACAGTTCCAAATATCAGTCAATTTTAGCACAAAACCTTTAGCCCACTGATAAAAATCTGAAGATGAAGAGGAATTTCACTTTTCGACATGGCAACAACACAAAGCATACCTCTAAATCCAGAAACTAATAACTTCACCAGAAGATAAAATATTTTAGGGATGTACCGATATATTGGCTGCTGAAACATATCGGCCGAAAGTGCAATTTTTTTGGCCGATACAGCGGCGCATCCCTGCTTTCTCTCCTCCCCGCTGGGCGCTGCTCTGTGCTCAGCTGGGAGGAGGGAAACTGTCACAGGTGGCAGAGCACTACAAGCAGCCTCCTGTCCCAGATCAGAGGAGAGCAGTGTGGACGGAGACAGCGCTGTCACAGAAGGCTGAGCTCCACTTGCTCAGCCTTCTGTGACAGCGTGACAGGAAGGAGAGCGAGGTACAAACACTCAGCAATCAGTGATGGCTGAATGTTTGTAAATAATTGAGGACAGAGTATGTTTACTATATCCTCAATTATGAATTAATAGGAAGTGATCTACATCACCTCCTGTTCATTCATAATTAAAAATTAATAAATAAAAATACATATTAAAATGTAAACGTTTATAAAAAATAAGAATAAAATATTTTAAAAATTTGAGAAAGTTAAAATAAAAAACATTTTTGGTTTCGGCCTGACGTTTTTTTTATTTCGGTTTCAAAATTTTCATTTCAGTGCACCTCTAAAATGTTTGGAATGGGCCAGCCAAACCCCGTACCTGAATCCATTTGAAAATCTGTGGGGTGATCTGAAGAGGGCTGTGCACGCGAGATGCCTTCCCAGTCTGACAGATTTGGAGCTCTTTTGCAAGGAAAAATGGGCAAAGATTCCCAAGGCAAAAATGTGCCATGCTGGTAGACTCCTACCCAAAAAACTGAATTCTGTCCTAAAATCAAAATGTGCTTCAACAACGTATTTGTTTAAGGGTGTGCATATATATGCAACAACGTTATTATAAGTTTGTATTTTTTTTCCCCATACAATATCAGCCAAATACACTGTCTAGTTTTACAGGTAGGTGACTAGAGGGAGAAAAGGCCCGCATATGTAAGCATGGACATTTGTGTAACTTTTGTTGCAACCACTTCACTTGGTGAGGGTGATCATAAATGATACTAGATATTTTAAGCAATTATTTCTCTCTGCAGAATGAAGATGATGTTACTTATACAGCACAGCGCCTAATGAATATTCTGAAGATATGTGCTGGATTGGTTCCTGGTATTTCTTCACTTTATATGGGTTCAGTGATGAAAAGTTTTTAACACAGTTAAAAAAAGCTAAAGGTATAAATTAACATGAATGACATTGTGTTGTTTGTATTAAGGCCCATTTTATATTTTGCACTAAATATATTGTCTTCTGCACTGTGGGTGAGTTAGAGTTGACAAGACAGAATATCGGCCAAGTGTTTTTGGAGCACTACAGTATTGGAGTGACTTCCCACCATGTCAGTAGTTTGTATGTCTTACTGATGTTTGTTTTTTATCAATCAAAATCATGCTAATAAAATCTGCCGCCAGTTAACTGGCCCAATGATTTTGCAGTAGCAAAGCCATCTTGTTACCATCTAGGGCAGCGGTTGGTCAACCTTTGCACTCCAGCTGTTCTAGGACTACGAATGCCATGAGACATTGTAAGACTCTGACAGCCACAGGTATGACTCCCAGAGGCATGATAGGATTTGTAGCTTCACCACAGCTGGAGTGCTGACTCTAACAGCAGTCACTTCAGCAGAAAACCAATAAAATTGTATTCACGTTAGGAAGTCAGAATAAGCAAAGTCTAGTTACTTTGCTAAATGCAGACTGAAACATATGTCTTTAAATTGAAGGGCAATGAGTACATGATAAAAATGTCTGCTTTTAACCTCTTGCCGTCTACACGCGCAAAAATTACAATTGCGCTACACATGTTACATATCGTGAGAGCAATAATTTTAGGGCCATCAATCACTGACATCACTAAACTGATGAGCGGTAACAGCTTTTAAAGCGTTGCCTATGGCCAATTTTGGGTATTATCGTTTTTTGAGGTTTCGCGCGCGCACGCAATTTTAAGGCTTGATATGTTTAGTGTCTTTTTACCCGACGTGACCCCATCTTTTATATTTTACCAAAAAATTGGGTAATAATAAATGTTTTATCATTTAATATAGGGGAAACTATTTTTTTTTTAATTTCTGTAATTTTTCCTTAATATAGTAAAAAAATAAAACCCCCAGTGGTGAATAAATACCACCAAAAGAAAGCTCTATCTGTCCCCAAAAAAGGGTATAAAATTCATTTCAGTACAGCGCTGCATGACGGAATAAATGTCAGTCAAAGTACCGCAGCGCTGAATACTGAAAAATGGCCTGGATGGGAAGGGGGTTTAACACCGCGGATGTCAACTGGTTAAATGCTTCTGTAATTTATGGCATACAATCCCCTTGAGTAACCTGAACATTTGACTCAGATGTATAATATCTGTAATATGTTGCTAAACAACTGTGTAAATCATACCTTGCTATAATTGTAATTTTAAATGCTGAAAAAGCACATACATGTATATCTCCATGTGAATAAAATGATTTGTTATGGGATGGAAAATTCTCCATTTGTTCAGGTTATTAACTCGAATTTTTATTGATCAAATACTAGCACAGCTCCATGTCCCTTCTGAAAACAAACCAGCTAAGGGTGCTGTAGCTACAGCTATGGGTGCTACACGGCTGTAACTCTTGCCCAAAGTAAAACCAGAAAATGTGTTAAGTCACAGAACCACTTGCATTAGACAAATACCGTATATACTCGAGTATAAGCCGTCCCGAATATAAGCCGAGGTACCTAATTTTTCCACAAAAAACTGGGGAAAAGTATTGACCCGAATATAAGCCGAGGTACCTAATTTTTCCACAAAAAACTGGGGAAAAGTATTGACCCGAATATAAGCCGAGGTACCTAATTTTTCCACAAAAAACTGGGGAAAAGTATTGACCCGAATATAAGCCGAGGTACCTAATTTTTCCACAAAAAACTGGGGAAAAGTATTGACCCGAATATAAGCCGAGGTACCTAATTTTTCCACAAAAAACTGGGGAAAAGTATTGACCCGAATATAAGCCGAGGTACCTAATTTTTCCACAAAAAACTGGGGAAAAGTATTGACCCGAATATAAGCCGAGGTACCTAATTTTTCCACAAAAAACTGGGGAAAAGTATTGACCCGAATATAAGCCGAGGTACCTAATTTTTCCACAAAAAACTGGGGAAAAGTATTGACCCGAATATAAGCCGAGGTACCTAATTTTTCCACAAAAAACTGGGGAAAAGTATTGACCCGAATATAAGCCGAGGTACCTAATTTTTCCACAAAAAACTGGGGAAAAGTATTGACCCGAATATAAGCCGAGGTACCTAATTTTTCCACAAAAAACTGGGGAAAAGTATTGACCCGAATATAAGCCGAGGCTCTGTAAGTGGAAAAGGGGGTACAGGGCTACATATCATGTACTACGGATCATTTAACCCATTCATATTAGCAGAGGATAATTGTAAATCTATTGTTCAGTGCATTCTATATGTAGTATATAGTACATGTACATATAGAGTGCCTGCAACAATACATTTACAGTGATCCTCTGCTAACATGAATGGGTTAAATGATCCGTAGTACATGATATGTAGCCCTGTACCCCCTTTTCCACTTACAGAGCCTCGGCTTATATTCGGGACGGCTTATACTCGAGTATATACGGTAAAACTTAGTTCCTCCATTAAGCATCTACCACCCTCTGAATCTAAGTTCCTCCCCTGACCTGTTTTGCTCCATGATTGGATTTAATTGTAGAGGCCTCTATTTTCTTTCATAGCCTGGAAAGCTTGTTTACATAAATCTATTTGAAAAATGCATTTGTATGGTTTATATCCTGGCAAACCTAAATGTTCATTGAAGGGCAGAGTGAAGACTGGAGATCTGGATCCCCTGGGTTATAGCGCCACTGCAGGAGTCGGACGCTGGGCACAAAAAAACAGCCTAGGGGTGGCCCCTGCTGGTTGCCAACTGCCACCTGCTGACATTAGCCTCTGTTTTTTGCCTAGTGACACGAGTTGGAACCTAAGAATCTCCGGTGGGGTTCTTTTCATTTTTATTTTTTATTTTTTATTTCTGGATGTTAAAGCAACTGCCAGCTGGGTGCCAAGCTGGATATGCATAAATCCTTGTTGTCCTCCCCAGAACAGACACCGGGTGCATGCAGATCCTCACCACAGCAGGATCAGCTGCAATAGCTCTTGGAGCAGTCAAAGAACATATGACCAGTGGTCTCAACCAGGCAATCGCAGTACCCCAGGCAGGCAGATGATGCCCTGGTTGCAGCCAGAGATGACCCACCATTCCATGAGAGGACCTTGATGACAGCCAGAAGAAGACGACTTGCTTGTGGAACTGTACGCCACTACATCCCACCACCCCCCTTATGTGGGCAGAGGGGTTATGTGGAGGCTAGGTCTAGTCCAGCTTGGGGAGGGGGCATCAAGGGCACAATACCAAGGAATAACTGATCCGGATAGCTGCACAATAAGCTCAGCAAGGTGTAGATGTCTTGACTGAAGAAAAAAACATCTTGAGAAAACAAAATACAATAAAATGATGAAATGGCTAATAAGAGGGGTTAAACTTTTCTCAAAAGAGAAAAGATGTCCTTCATCAGACACTAGCAAAGAAGTGCTGGGGGGGTTCTAATGGGCTGGCCAACCACTTTTATTTTGTCAATGTCCAAATCCTCCCATAGGTGGCAGTACAAAACAATCATATCTGTAATTTTCTAATCTAATCGGACTCAGCTGAAAATAACATACCGTATATACTCGAGTATAAGCCGTCCCGAATATAAGCCGAGGTACCTAATTTTACACAAAAAAAAATGGGAAAAAGTATTGACCCGAATATAAGCCGAGGGTGGGAACTGAGGCAGCTACTGGTAGATAGATACCAATAAAATTACATTAATATTTATTTAAAAGAAAAATAACCTAGCTCTGCAAGTGGAAAAGGGGGTACAGGGCTACATGACGCTCGGCGAGGTAAGTAAGATGACGCGCTGGCGCTGACTCGAGTATAAGCCGAGGGGGGCACTTTTCACCCAAAAGAATGGGCTGAAAATCTCGGCTTATACTCGAGTATATAAGGTACTTTTTTAAAAGAAAAATCCTTATCCTGGCTTAAGCTTTGTGAATTGAGCCTAATGTATGAAGAAAGACGGTCAGCATGACAGCCAGGTTAAT
>NW_017306979.1:343370-360706 GCF_000935625.1 Nanorana parkeri | reverse complement strand
TATTTTCCTCGACAAATATTTATCTGGTTTTCTTGACTTCCTAAAGTCAGTACACTACTTTGCACTTACAGAAGAAAATTATTGTGTATGATCAATGAGGTCAATTTCTGAATGTCCCACAAGCCACAAGCAGTATGAGTATGTTTGGAGCATGAGGGACAGCATAGTGACCACAGTGGATTCTATGGTGATTTTCTGTATTTGTACAGTACATAATGATTTGATGAAACATAGTTACTCTAGTTGTGAAGCTAAAATTGACAAATTTTGAAGGTGACACCACTCCTTTTATTTTTTATGATCAGCATTTAGAATGGGTTGCTGGTAACTATTCTGCTCCATTACAATAGTTTCCATCCTCCCCATGTTAAAGAATCCATCCCCTGCAGTCAATTTCTTCTAGAAATACCCTTATGAAAGGATTTTCCATGCACACAAATATTTATTTTTTTTCCTCTAAGGAGTGTAGTTTTGAAGAGGTACAAACATGCATGTTTACATGGATAGATGCCATCTAGCGTGGTCCAGTTGTAAATCTAAAAATCAACCTAAATGAAGCAGACTCATCTGTAAGCTACAAAGGGTTCATTTTAAATATAGTGCAAACTTGTTATTCTGTAGCCCTTTATGACTTGAGAAAGCATGTTGTACATGTAAAATAGTAGTTGGCCAGGCTTTTTAAACTTTTTTTAAAGTTCATTAATACTCCTTGTGGGCCATGAAATGTAATCCCAAAATGGTGCCAGATGGAGATGGGTGTGGCTGGGACAGGACAAGGCCACACCTTTCACTGGTCCTTGCTGGCTGTTTTAGAGGTAAGGCTTCATTTACAGTCAATCCTGTGGGGACATAAAGAGGAAATATGGGGGATGAAGGCGCTGCCTTGGCCTTTTCCCGGAAATTACTGTTTAAAAAATTATTTTGGTAAATCTGTTTGACTGTCAAGAATGAAATTTAGGAGGGAAACTGCGTTGTGACATTCTCACCTTTTAAAAAAAATATATTTTCCCATTTGCATTTTGTTTCTTTGTGTGACATGGGGAATAATGAATATGGAAATGATCTCAATGATAAACATACACTTTTTGGCTAGATTTACAATATTCTGTTGCAGTAACATACTGCTATGCATGTTGAGGTGCCATTCAACCTAAATGGCACCTCAACGCAACTTTGCAATGCAACGTATTATAATGCACTACCATGCATTGCTAAAAATAGCGTGTGCATTTTTGCTTTGGTATGTAAGGCAGCCAATTCTTATGGTTGTATAACTGCAAGGATGAATTCCTTTTATGTAGACATGTAAAAAGGTGAAAAAATACTAGCAAAAGCATTAGTTTGGATATATGAGGGGGGCTATAACAATAGGTGTGTTGTGAAAGTAATTGATTTAGGAAATCACAGACCGTCCATTATAGAAGCACTGCAGATACTTTCTATTTGTTATATTTATAAAGAAATGAAAAATATCACACACGCAGGCAGAATGCATGCTACCCATTTGGGCTCCTGATGTTTTTTGTGTTTTTTGTTTTTCTTTTCTTTTTTTTTATTCGTGTTATAAGCACATGAAGTGCTCTTTTGTGTCCCTTTAAAATTATTTAACATAATGCTGTGGCTGAAGGACTAGTGATTCTTTCAGTTAACTTTACAGTGACATTCTGAACAATAAATGTTAGCAAGGCCTCCCCTTCTGAATTTCCTTTTTTGTGTACACACTTGCTAGTTTTATAATACATGCAAAGACAAAAACAGTAAAAACATTTTATTTTTGCTTTTGTAAATAACAGATCACATTCTTGCTGGTCATTCTATATTTATACTGTTGCGTTTCCGTCAGAGGAAAAAGTGTTTCTTTAAAAAAAAAAAAAAACAACTTTAATGGACTGTATGATTTGCTGCAGATTGGACAAATCTGCATGCATACATTCAAGAGAATAAAAATATTTGCAATTTAGTAGATTTTCTGTTTTGTCTAGTTTTTCAAAGTGTTTTTTTCTTTTCCTGCGACTTGTCAGTAATGCATTCTTATATTTATATAGGCTCCTAGTTCTAGAGGTTGGAGAGATGCCATTGGAGCATGCGAATACCATTAGATCTATAAACAGGAGAGGTGTCAATTGGGCATGCTGGGACCTGTAAGTTAGTAGACACAAAAAGATTCAACAGTGAGGCATGTGGGGACTTTAAAGAGGACCTGAACTTTGAAAGTTGTCCCCAAAAAGGCAAGAAGAGGACAAGAGACTAGTTACCAGTATTGCCTGTAGACTTCCTGCAGCTGATCTTTTGACGATTACTGACTTACCATGCCTTGTTCTACACTGTGTCTCTGTGGAAGCTGCCATCTTGGCAAATCCACAGAATGAATAAAGCAGAAGCAGGGAGATCCTTGTACTGCAGGACCTTTGTTCTCCCTAGATAAAGTGTTCTCCCTAGTAAAGAGAACAGAGCAGCACAGTAATGACATCACCAAGTCTTATAAGACTAGCAGTCATAGGCAACTGTGCCCTAGATGATCTCACACTGCAGATATACAGCTATTAGACTTAAGGCACAGGAGTGAGTAGGCACAGGAAGCACACTACTTTATTTAGGGCTTGTTTGCATCATGTCCAGACCAGAACAGTTTGTTCCCGGACCAAAAAAGCATCCCAATGTATCCCTATGGTATTTCTGGACTCTGTTCACATCAGCGCAGACCGTTCCGGACCAGACAAAAAAAATACTGCTGGTCTCATTTTCTCTGGTCTGAAATCCACTGGAACACATGGAAATGCATCACAAATGCATGCAAACGCACTGGACCGCACTTAAAAGCCCATTTTAAGCTAA
The DNA here is from genome assembly GCF_000935625.1 of Nanorana parkeri. NCBI lineage: Eukaryota > Metazoa > Chordata > Amphibia > Anura > Dicroglossidae > Nanorana > Nanorana parkeri. The sequence goes on along the minus strand of NW_017306979.1, from coordinate 357,871 downwards.
AAGAAAAAATGTGTTCCGAAATGAGGCAAAAATGCGGCAAAACGCAATGCACTGCATTCCAGATGTGGTCCAGAAAATGGTGTGAACCTGGCCTCAGGGTGGATTCAAGACAAAAGGTAAAAATCTTCAGGGTACTCAGGCACAATTTTTAGATTTCAATATGTTCCCTTTAAGACACCATATCTTCACTTTTTGCATTCAGGTCTACTTTAAGTTCCTACTGTCACAAAACAAATGGAGCATGCTAGATTTTTTCTTTTGTTTTTCAGAGAAAGTAGTGGGGATGCTGAGAGGAGAAGTTCTATAAAGAAAGGAGAACCACCAGTGTGGTATGCTAATCTGGTTAATCACTCTGCTCATTCACTGAATATTAGTGGTGCATGGTCCTTTCCATCATTAAAATATCTAAATTCTCTAGTATTAGGCTTTAAAGTAGCACTGAAGGCTAATACTTTTTTACTCTAATGCATTCTCTACATCAATGGACACACACAGCTCGACTCAGTTGCCAGCCGGGAGCATGCACGCACGGGTGTCTCCTTTGCCTAGCAGGGTGCTCCCGGCTGGCAACTGAGTAAACAGGAGGGGAAGGGGGTGCGAAATGAAAGCTGCTAAAAATAAATTAAATAATGTAATTAAGAAAACCAAGAAAGCTCATGAACTCAATGGCTGATTTAAACACTGCTGATTTAAAATAATAAAAGCAAGGGTTTAATGTCACTTTAATGTGTTGTGAGCAGCAGCAGGTCTGGGCTCTTGAATCTGGGTAGGAAACAGGTAGGAAATTTGCCCAACGTAATAGTAGTGTCCTCCAGTGGTGGCAGAAAGGAAGTTTAGGGTTTAGTAATTACAGTGGAGAATAGACATGTGCGTTGGCAATAAATTAGTTTTTAGTTTTCATTCGGATATATAGTTCTTTTTGGATTCGGGTCCGAAAGACGTAGTTTTCTGAATTTTCGTTAGAGGTAGTATGTACAAATTTTTGTTGCAGCAAAGTAACAGACAACATTTTTTTGTGTGTCTGCAGTAGAGGAAAAAATAAAAATCGCGATGTACCCCCCCCCAAACTGATACCAGACCCTTTAGGTCTGATAGGAGTTTTAAGGGGGAACCCTACCCCCAAAGAATGTGGGAAACAAAATTGGAGGCCCCGTAAAATTCCTACCAGACCCTTGATCTGAGCACAGGTCTGGCAGGGCTCGATACCCCCCCCCCCTCCCTGCACCTTACCAGGCCATGCCCCTCTTCTCCACAACCCTTAGCCGGTGGTTGTGGGGGTCTGCGGGCAGGTAGAGCTTCTTTGCATTGGGGTACCCCTTTAAGGAGGCACCCAGAGGCTGCCTCCCTTTTGAAAAAGTGGTACGTGTACCCCCTACTCATTCACTAAAGGGTTCAAAGTAAATGTAAATAAACACACCACACGTTTTGAAAAAATCCAGCTTAAATCACAATTAACGACATCCGCCGAATTAAACAAAGTCCTGCCGTGCGATGAACCGTCCAAACCGACCTTAGACTCGCCGCAAAATGAAAGCTCCAGGCCAAAATGTAAACAAATGGCGGATCGAGCTTGTTCCACCCATTTGACATTCTGAGCTGTCATAGAACACAATAGCATGCTGGAGCCGCACATATCTAGTGGAGAAACTTGCAACACTACTATAATATACTGCGTATGTACAGTGGCTTTCATAAGTATAATATACTGAATATGTACAGTGGCTTTCAAAAGTATTCACCCCCTTGGCATTTTTCCTATTTTGTTGCATTACCACCTGGAATTTAGAATGGATTTTTGAGGGGTTTGTATCATTTGATTTACACAACATGCCTACCACTTTAAAGGTGCAAAATATTTTTTATTGTGATACAAACAAGAAATAAGACAAAAAAACTTGAGCGTGCACCCCCCACATGTCAATACTTTATGGAGCCCCCTTTGGCAGCACTTGGCACATCTAGCAACTGGGATTTTTACCCAATCTTTAAGGCAAAATTGCTCCAGCTCCTTCAGGTTGGATGGGTTTTGCTGGTGTACAGCAATCTTTAAATCATGCCACAGATTCTCAATTGGATTGAGGTCTGGGCTTTGACTAGGCCATTCTAACACATTTTAATGTTTCTCCTTAAACCACTCGAGTGTTGCTTTAGCAGAATGCTTATTGTCATTGTCCTGCTGGAAGGTGAACCTCCAATCTCGGGCAGACTGAAACATATTTCCTTTAAGAATTTTCCTGTATTTAGTGCCATCATTCCTTCAATCCTGGCCAGTTTGCCAGTACCTGCCAATGGAAAAACATCTCCACAGCATTATGCTGTCACCACCATGCTTCACTGTGGGGATGGTGTTCCCGGGGTGATGAGAAGCCTTTTGCACCAGACATAGCGTTTTCCTTGAAAGCCAAAAAGCTCAATTTTAATCTCATCTGACCAGAGTACCTTCATGTTCGCTTGTTTTATTTAATTTTTTTTCTGTAAGCAATGACTTTTTTTTCTGGCCGCTCTTCCATGAAGGCCAGCTCTGTGGAGTGTACGGCTTAAAGTGGTTCTTGGGACAGATACTCCAATCTTCGATGTAGAGCTTTGCAGCTCCCTCGGGGTTATCTTTGGTCTCTTTGTTGCCGCTCTGCTTGATGCCTGGTCTGGTCCGTGAGTTTTGGAGGCCGGCCCTGTCTTGGCAGGTTTATTGTGGTGCTATATTTTCCATTTTTGAATAATAGATTTAATGGTGCTCGGTGGGATGTTAAAAGTTTCGGATACTTTTTTTTATTACCCAACCCTGATCTGTACTTCTCCACAACTTTGTCCCTGACCTGCTTGTAGAGCTCCTTGGTCTTCATGGTGCCGCTTGCTTGGTGGTACAAGCGGTTTGCTCAGTGGTATTGCAGACTCTGGGGCCTTTCAAAACAGGTTTGTATACACGGAGTGGCCAGATTATTATGACCACCTGATGTTTGTAGGCAAACTATCTATAATTTTGCACTGAAGTTGCTAGAGGGTCAGACCATTATAAATAGGGAAGCAGGTTGTTTACCAAGACAGTAGAAGTGATTTTGTTTCCCTGAAGATATGGGTAAACAATGCGATTTAACAGCCTTTGAACGTGGGATGATTGTTGGCGCTCGGAGCCATGGAGCGAGTATCAGCAGAACAGCAGAATTCGTTTGACAACAGCTGCTCTTGAACTACAACCCTTCAAGCTGGTGGGGGGCAGTGTTATGGTTTGGGAAATGTTTTCCTGGCATGATTTGGGCCCTTTAATTCGTGTGAAACAACGTCTGAATAGCACAACATACCAAAGTATCGTTGCTGATCAAGTTCATCCTATCATGTTGATTGCGTATCCCAATGGAGATGGCTTCTTCCAACAAGACAATGCGCCATGCCACGGTGCTCGTATTGTGCAGGAGTGGTTTCAAGAACATGAGGGAGAATTTACCTTCTTAGGTGGCCTCCACAATCACCAGATCTCAATCCAATTGAGCATTTGTGGGACGAAGTTGAAAGAGCCATCAGGCAGCTGGTTCCACAAACCTCAAATCTCACAGAACTGGACAGTGCTATTCATCAGGCATGGTGTCAGATTCCTCGCATAACCTTTCAACATCTCGTGGAGTCAATGCCAAGAAGAATCATCGCAGTATTGAAGGCAAAAGGTGGCCCAACGAAGTACTGATTGGGTGGTCATAATAATCTGGCCACTCAGTGTATATACTCGTTAAATAGAGACCACTTGTGTGCAATCTAGTTACGTGCTTTCTGAAAGTAATTGGTTGCACCAGATCTTATGTAGGGCTTTATAAATCCATATGCACGCACCACTTTTCCATATTTTTTTTAAACAAGTTATTTTCTTGATTTCAAGTCACCATTTTGGACTATTTCATGTAAGTCCATTACATGTAATCCAAATAAAAATTAGGGCTGGTAATGATTTAAAATTTTCCTGTTAGATTAATCGAAATTTTTTAAAATCGATTTAATTTTGATTAATTATAACGTATTGGCTATTGCAAAGTGCAATAGCAAATAGGAATCTAGCTACGCAATCGTATGCCTTTTTTTCCTTTTCTGACTCAGATTAAACCTTTCCAGTAAAAAGTGTTTCTCTCCCAGCCGGAATGTGTACTCACCGGCCCAAGCAGCTCCATCGGGGAAAGAAGGGAAGGGGGAGGAGTTGTACTGATGTTGGACGAGAAGGCCTGGCTCGCAGTCTCCGTTTTTTTTTATGGACCTTGCTTTGTGCACTGGTGCGCAGTCATGTTGGGACAGGAAGGGGTCATCCCCAAACTGTTCCCACGAAGTTGGGAGCATCAAATTGTCCAAAATGTCTTGATATGCTGATGCCTTAAGAGTTCTCTTCAATGGAACTAAGGGGCAAGCCCAACCCCTGAAAAACAACCCCACACCATAATCCCCCCTCCACCAAACTTTACACTTGGCACATTGCAGTCAGGCAAGTACTGTTCTCCTGGAAACAGCCAAACCCAGACACGCCCAATTGGTCACTCCAGAGAACACGTCTCCACTTCTCTAGAGTCGGCGTGCGGCGTGCTTTACAGCACTGCATCCGGCGCTTTGCATTGCACTTGGTGATGTAAGGCTTGGATGCAGCTGCTCAGCCATGGAAACGCATTCCATGCAGCTCTCTACACACTGTTGTTGTGCCAATCTAAAGGCCACACGAAGTTTGGAAGTCCGTAGTTATTGACTCTGCAGACAGTTGGCGACTTCTGCGCACTGTTTGCTTCAGCATGCGCTGACCCCGCTCTGTCATTTTATGTGGCCTACCACTTCCTGGCTGAGTTGCTGTTGTTCCCAGTTGCTTCCACTTTGTTATAATATATATATATATATATATATATACACACAATGTGTGTGTGTGTATATCTCCAATCCCACTGTAAGGCTGGGTTAACTGTAAGGCTGGGTTCCCACCTGGGCGGATTGAATATGCGCGTTTTCCGCTCGTTTTTTTTACCGCGATTCGCGGGAAAAAAACAGCGCGGCAAACGCACGTTTCCGAGGGATACTTGGCTGTATCCCAATGGAACCGCCCGACCAAAACGCCCCAAAGAAGTACATGTACTTCTTTGGGCGTAGGGCGGTTTCCCGCGCGTTCGTACTCGCAGAAAACCGCACAGATGGGAACCATACACATTGAAAATAATGGCATTTCCCTGCTTGAGCGGTTTTCCGCGAGTACGAAAGCGCGGAAAACCGCCTAGGTGGGAACCCAGCCTAAGGGTAAAAACTCTTATTTGAACAACTGTCACTACGGTTCGAACTGCCTGTTTTTTCATCCAACCATTTCCATTTTTTCTTTTTTTTTCTTTTGACAGAGCGGAAAAGGTTAAAATTTAAGTTGGGTTTCGATTGCTGTCTGTGCTCCCATTGGAAAGATTTTTTATTTACTTCCTTTACCAGTGATGGCCTCTATCAAGTGATTGACTTTGAGGGTGTCTTTGAGGAGAGATTTCCAATTTCACCAGGAAGGCTGGAAATGATTGGAAAACTGTCCATTGGGACATTTCTCCTAGCAATTCCTGAAAGGCTTATACTCGCCTATTCACATCCTGCCAGATCCACACAAATCTGGCACATAACTAATGTTGCAAATTCCCTACAATACCCTCTCAATAGGAATTAATGTTTGTTTTGTTCTTAATCCTCATCATCTCTGAATCTGTGCTGACACTATCCTTTCCAGAGGGTGGCTACTTTTTGTTCCCTGTGGTTCCTATGTGTGTTGTAAAGTAGCCACCACTCCAAGCTCACTCCCATGATGGTTTATAACCACACGTTTAGTTTACTAATTTGTATTGAAATTGTAGTCCAATATGGGAATGAGCTTGGAGCAGTAGCGACGTTACAACACAAACAAGGTCGATCGGAAAGAAAAGTAGCCCCCCTCCAGATGGAAGGACAGTATCAGCGCTACTTCAGAGATGATCTGGGGATCTACAGCTGGGTGATACACAAATAAACTAAATTTTTGTTGATGGGGTACTTGAATGGATTTTTAACATTTAAATCCTGAGTTTAGTGTCACTTTAAAAGTTAACTATACAAAATTATAGTGATCCCTTAAATGTTTAGGTTTTTCCAATGTAGCTACTAAGGCAATTATTGAAAAATAAAATATTGTATTGTTTGGCAAAGCAGTTGCAAAACTATGTATTTAAGGAACATTATATGATATAAAATAGGTATTTGATATTCTATTTAAATGTAACAACATCCTTGCAATGTTCTCATTTTCAGTGTCTTTATTGTTCCACAATGAATGCTTTCAAAACAAGTTTCTGCTTTTCCCTGGTCAGCTAAGGCTCACCCAAATGTAGTACTATTTTAGCTATAACAAAAACATGTCAAACCAATGCACATGGAAATCATTTCCAAAACGTGGAGAAATTAGTTTGTAACAGTACAGGTCAGGGTTGTTAGGAAACAAAGCAAGATTGTATTCCACAGTCTGTTTTCAGTATTCCCATAATTTAAGACTGCAGTTTTTAGTTTACAGTTCCTCCTGATCTCTTTGCGCCTCTGCTTTTTATGTTTAGGAATGCTCTCCTATATTTTTTGTTTATTTTCATGCTGTTTTTCAGTCAAAAAAAGTCTATCAAAACCAAAACTGAGAGCACAAAAATAATGCAGCAAGTTATTGCCATCCAAATTATTTATTTTTAGTGATAGGATATATGTAACAGTAGTCTTCAAACAGTGACCTCTGTCTTGCTGTTGCTTGGGAAGTGGCGAGGTGTGCTGTTATAATGACCTTGATGGCTGAATAATTCAGGGAGCTTTTCAATGCTGAACTGTCTCTTGCCGGCATAAACTTGTCTTCGAATGTCATGATGATTTGGGTCCCGAACTTGAAATGCATTCCCTGCTAAAGGGTGTGTATTGGTTTTAGAGACTTTAATCTTATTATTTGGCTTTGAGGGTATAATGGGGGAATTATCTTGCAAAGAGGAGTTGTCTGGGGTTATCAAAGCACCAGGCTGGTAGCACTGAGAAGATCCAACAACATCCATAACTGGAAATCTCTTAAAAAAATCATCTGATGCAGTTTCTGTGAAGAAAAACAGTGTTTTCAATATGAAGGCATGAACAATTAATTCTACAAGAAAAATACAAAATTGTGTGTACATATTCAGGTCCATGTAACCTATAAAGAAGCATCGACCATCTTAGAAACGAATCATATGTGTTTATGTAAATTCCAGCCCTTTATATATTTACAGAATAAAATGTTAACCAGATGTGTATTCCTGTAATTCATTGAATGTAATGATATAGGTAAATGCTGAAAGTTATTTTAATATTGTAGTAGTTGTTTACAATCTACTGTCGCTCTTTGATTTAAAATCCATTGTTTTCTGAAATATTAACAGTTGGATGTAATGTTAGGCTAACTAATAAAGAAATTAGGTTCACGGTTTTGAAGCAAAAAAACAAACTGATTTTCAGGGTAATACAACTGTGCTAAAATGCATAACTAAATGTACCCTATTTAATTTTCCAGTTGCCTCTTATGTACTTTTTCTTCCTCTCTCCTATCTAAATGCTTGAGGAAGGTTCACTTGTTTCTTCCTGCCTCATTTTCAGGATATTTGTAATATGACCTACATGAGCCTCTTTCAAGGCTACATTCCAGTGCGGTGTAATCAGCCCCAGGCACCCTCTGTTGCACTGTGGATGGCAAAGGTAAATTATAGCAAATGCATGGACCTTGGGGCTTTATTTATTGGTTATACTTGGCATGACGTCAAAGGAGAGAGTGCCCATGTGTCAGGTCATCTGCAAAGGCCAGTTTGTATCTTAGCTGATAATTCTGCCTCTGCTAAGCAATTTTAGTATCTTTTTTTTTTAGATTCTTTAGTCTTAGATAAATAAATAAAAAAATCCCAAATTCAGGTAATAATGAGAAGTAACAAAATAGACGTCATTGATGTATAATACTTATGTACAACAACTCAACCCAATTATGCTAGGAAGTAACTCAGAGGGCCAGAAACATAGCCAAATCAGGAGTCTTGGGAGCCTGAGGAACTTGGCATGTAGGGATTAGTATATTTTATGCCACCTCTGCATTATTAATGAGCAAGAACATTTACAGGTAAAATTTACTCAATATGATCATAACAGGGTCTTCTAAAGGTTACATTGAATTAAGCATTGTAAAAAGAAAAGGATAGTGCTCTACTGAAATTAGTTTATCTCTACCCCTGAATGTGACGCACTCCAGGGTAAGGACTTGTAGTGATTGATTTGTGCCTACATCCACAATGGAATTGCATGCATGGTGCTAGGGGGTTGGGGGAGGGGAGAGGAATCTCTCCACTCCCTTAGGTCCCTCTTTGTTGACTTTTTACTCTTCTTCAGCATTCCTTTGGCCCTTTTTAGAGTTTTCTGTCTTTTCTTTCTTTCCTACCCCTCTCTCTCTCTCTCTCTCTCTCTCTCTCTCTCTCTCTCTTCTCCTTTGTTTCTTTTTCTTCCTCTCCTATCTGAATGTTTGAGGAAGGTTCACTTGTTTCTTCCTGCTTATGTCTCTTAGAGACGAGCCTCCTTTTCAGGATATTTGTAATGTGACCTACATGAGCCTCTTTCAATGCACAAGCACTTTCCTTTTCTTTTTACAATGCTTAATTCAATGTAACCTTTAGAAGACCCTGTTATGATCATATTGAGTAAATTTTACCTGTAAATGTTCTTGCTCATTAATAATGCAGAGGTGGCATAAAATATACTAATCCCTACATGCCAAGTTCCTCATGCTCCCAAGACTCCTGATTTGGTTATGTTTCTGGCCTTCTGAGTTAATTCCTAGCATAATTGGGTTGAGTTGTTGTACATAAGTATTATACATCAATGACGTCTATTTTGTTACTTCTCATTATTACCTGAATTTGGGATTTTTTTATTTATTTATCTAAGACTAAAGAATCTAAAAAAAAAAGATACTAAAATTGCTTAGCAGAGGCAGAATTATCAGCTAAGATACAAACTGGCCTTTGCAGATGACCTGACACATGGCCACTCGTAGCATAACACATTCCTCTGGTTTAAGAAAATGTGAAACATCTGGAGCTCTAATCAGTTTTAATAAATATCAACAAATCAAAAATTCTAACTCCTTACCAACCAGAGACATTGGAGCAGGCTAATCTGCTTGTGCAGATTGCTGCATGTGCAATGTTCCCTATGCACAATACTTGGAGAACATAGGTGCAATGTAGAGAACGGATATTGGGATCATTCTGTCGCATTAAGACCCACAATAATGTAAATAATTATATTCTAGTAACTGTATGTGGTTAATATCTGTTTATCGTATATGCAATCTATGGGAAAATTATTATTTTTTTTTCTATTCTAACCAGTGTTAGGTTTAAAATAAATAGTGGTACTGTAGATAAAAAAATATACATTTTATTTCTTAATTTCTCCCACTTATGACACTAAAATGATGAATATTATTCCACTGCTCTGTAGGCCCACTAGAGGGAACCAAATGATCATTGTGTTTTCTTGGTTGAAACTTGCTGCCAATAAAGTTTATACCCTGTTGAACAAGCAGGCTTTGATGCCCATCTCCACTGAAAATTTTACTCTGTGTTCCTACCTGTCCTAACCATCTGTTTTCTTGTAAACCATCTCTTTACCTACCAAGCCAGCCTTATTCCTGCTTGACAAAATGACCACAACTTCAATTAAATCTGACTTCCAACAATCCAGTACAACACAAATATTTTCTTACAGTTCCACCCACAATCATACCACATACTGTGTTTCTAAGCTCATTGTCAAGCCCCACAGGGTGAATGAGAAAAGTCACTCAATTTCCCCATCCACACTAAAGAGCACGGATACTGTATGCTGACAGCTGGCACCCATGGCTGTCAGAATTCCAAACAGTGACTGCAGCTGATTTATTTGCCAATTTTCCACCTAGCTCCATTGAGAAAATCAATTAAAAAAAGTAAATTTTGTTGAGCCAGATGGTACTGGCGGGGCTACCCATAGATGGAATTTCAGCTGATTTAGCAGGAAAGGGCCGTTTATTAGACATGTGCGATTTCGTTTTGTCCCGAATCGAAATTCGGACGAAATTTGGAGGTTCGGATGTATCCGAATTACAGATATAACGAATGCAAACGAATCCGAATTTCCGATGTGTTTTTTTTTGGACGAACTTTCGTTTTTTGGATGTATTTTCGTTGCAGCAAAGTGACATTTGAGAACAAAAAAAACTTTTTTTTCCTCTTAAATGTCACTTTGCTGCAACAAACAAACGGAACTAATTAGAAACGAATTTTCGTAGGGATTACCGCTAACGAATTTCGTCCGAATTCCAAAACTAATTGACTTTCGGACCCGAATTCCGAAAAACGTAATAAAGCAAAATCCGAATCAAAATGAAACAAAACTATTTTTTTGATGGTCCACATGTCTACCGTTTATTAGACATGTGCGATTTGTTCCGAATAGACATTCTGACAAAATTTCGGAAATTCGGATGTATCCTAATTCCGAATTACAGTTATAACGAATGCAAACGAATCCGAATGTCCGATTCCGAAATTCGTTAGCGGTAGTCTGGACGAAATTTAGTTGCAGCAAAATTACAGGAAAAAAAAATATTTATATTTTTTGTCTGCAGAAGAGGAAGAAAAGCGTGAGGTTCTCCCCCAATTCATACCAGACCCTTTAGGTCTGGTAGGAATGTTAGGAGACACCCTCCCCCAAGTTAAAACAAAAAAAAATTGCGTGGGGTTCCCCCCCAAATTCATACCACGCCCTTTAGGTCTGGTAGGGGGAACCCCAACCCCAAATAATAGGGAAAAAACGTGGGGCCCCCCCTAACATTCCTACCAGACCCTTTATCTGAGCACTGGCCCGGCAGGGCAGGAAAGGGGGGACGACGATCGAGCGATTCCCCCTCCTTGTGCCTTACCAGGACACGTGCCCTCGGCATTGGGAGCGTGTCCCCATACCAATGGGGACAAGGGCCTCTTCCCCACAACCCTGACCCGTTGGTTGTGGGGGTCTGCGGACAAGGGGGCTTATTTGCATCAGGGTACCCCTTTAATTAAGGGGGCACCCAGATGCCGCCCCCCTCCCTTCTGAATGAGTGAGGGTTAAATAAAATAGTTATTAAAAAGTCCAGACTTTTGATAAAATCACTTAACTTATTCCATATACATTGTATTCAATTTTAAGGCAATATACATTTTTGTTTTAATTTACCTTTCCTCATCCAGTAGTCTATTGAACCTTGTCCACAGCTGCTACTATGTTCATTTATTTATTTATTTATTTAATATCAAAGATCAGCTTTATTGTACATAGGAGTGATACAATGACATAAGGAGACAATGTCTCAACAACATGACCGCGTCTTCAATGTACATCTGGGATAAAAAGGTACAATTGTCCCATTACACGTATTGCGTACATAGGAAGGCTACGCAGTTCAGCATAGTATGCGTTACATGGCCATGATAACCTTTTGTACTATAATGAAACAGTAACCGGAGAAATGCAGACAACATGGTCAATACAGTCGGGAATCAGGTATTAGGGTACGAGGTTGGCGTATGCCTAACACGGCCTCAGGTAGAAGGACAATTGGCATTGAGAAGCAAACATGAGTTGGTTGGCAATTTCTGGCGCTCAAGAACATGTAGAACAAGAATTTGCTTATGTATGGCATCAATAGCGATAGACTAGGGTGGAGGTGTGTGGGTTAGGGTAGAAAGGAGGGGCAGGTAGGGTGAGGCGAGTGGTAAGAGAGCCAAGGGGAGAGGAGCCAGGAAAGGTAAAAGCAGCAAAGTTGTGGGTCGGGAGCGTAGTGTTCCAGTCCCCGCTAGAACTCAGGGGGGCGTTGTGATCATGGCCTGGTGGTAGGTGTCTGTGTCCTGAAAAGAGGCCCAGGGTCTCCAAGTAGCCCGAAAAGGCTCCTCAGTGTTCTGTAGCGTAGAGGTCAAGTTCTCCATTACGTATATCTCATTAACCTTGCCGAACCATAGCCTGAGGGAGGGGCAACTAGGCTGTTTCCACAGCAGTGGAATGCAGAGGCGTGCAGCATTCAAGAGGTGTCTAGAAAGTGATTTTTTGTATTTTCCAATGGACATGTCGTTTAAGTGGAGCAGACATGCTGCAGGGTTGTCCGTCAGGTCCACCATCACCAGGTCCTTCATGGTGGCTATCACCCCCCGCCAGAACGGGAGCAAGAGAGGGCAAGACCATAATGTATGTAGCAACGTGCCCGGAGCGCTCTGACATCTCCAACATACATGTGGGACTCGGGGATACATGACGTGGAGGGCTGTTGGGACCCAGTACCATCTGGATACTATTTTGTATCCCAGCTCTTGAGTCTTGGATGCGATGGAGGAGTGGTGCGCCAAATGGAGGATGCGGTCTTTTTGGGCCGGTGTAAAGACGGTGTGTAAGTCGCTCTCCCATTTGGCCAGGAATGTCGGATAAGAGTCTGGGGGGGGGTTGATATCAGCATTGAATATAGGAGGGAGATCGCATGACGGGTAGGTATTTCCTCTTTGCAGACCTTTTCGAATGGGGTAAGGGGCCTGGAGAGTCGCTGGTGGTTGGGAATAGAGAGCAGGAAGTGCCGTAGTTGGAGGGCACTCCAGCGGTCTAATGTAGGGTCTGTCAGGTTGGTAAGTTCGTCGACCAGTAACCACCGGCCAGAGGAGTGCATGTCGTAGATACGGAACTTGTTGGCTTCACGAAGGCGACGGAAACGAGGGTCTTGAACACCGGGCGGGAAGTCTGGGTCACCAATGACTAGGGTCAGGGGCGAGGGGAAAGGGGAGATGTCCGTGGAGCGAAAAAGCGATCTGGATAGTAGAATTGTGGGCGCAATGGTAGGGTGGGAGTGCACGGCGGGTGACAGGGGCTCAGAAATCCAGGGCAAGCCAGCTAAGGCTGGACTGGTGTCCTCTTCCTCCATGCCCACCCACTGTTTGGTTGTCCGGTGGCAGCACCAATCCCATACACGTGCAAGGTGAGTCGCCCCGTAGTACTTGGCCAGATCCAGGAGCCCAATGCCTCCCCTGTCCTTGGGTAAAGTAATAGTGCTGTATCGGATTCTGGGGCGGTTATAGGACCACAGGAAGGCCGTGAACATTTGGCGCAGGCGTTGAAAGAATATCGGTGGGATGCGGATTGGGAGAGCCTGGAAGAGATAGAGGATCCTAGGCATGGTCGTCATTTTGATGGCGTTGCAGCGGCCAAACCAGGAGAGTGACAATGAATGCCAGGACAGGAGGTCTTGCTTGGTTTTCAGGAGTAGAGGGGCAAAGTTGGAATCATAGAGTCGAGCGGGGTCAGCTGTAATAGAGGTACCAAGGTAAGTCAGGGCGCCCGTTGACCAGGTAAAAGGAAAGGAGGAGCGCAGATGTTCCATCTCTGCCTGGGGAAGGGAGATGTTGAGAGCAGCTGATTTTGAAAAATTTATTTTAAAGTATGAGAGGGAGGCGTAGCGATCCAGCTCTTTATTCTCGGAAAAATAGGAAAGAAGTGTGGATTCCAGTTCGGAGCGGACTCCGGGATCCTGCAATAATGACTTGTTCAGACGCCACGAGGGGGATCTGGGGACATACGGGAGGAGGTCCAATGCCATATGAACTGGGGCATGGTCCGAGAGCAGCATATCTCCAATGGACGCATCCATAACCAAAGAGAGGTCCTTGTGTCGGAGGAAAAAGTAGTCTAGGCGTGAGTACGTGTCATGTGCAGGGGAGTAAAACGTAAAGTCCTTAGTTTGTGGGTGCATGATGCGCCAGACGTCAGTCAGTTGGAGGAGGTGCAGCTCGGATTTGAGTTTTCGTTGGCGAGAGTAGGGGAGGTGGGAGGCTGTGCGTGATACATCCATAAGCGGATCAAGTGCAAAATTAAAGTCTCCCCCCAACCAACAGTACACCTTCCTCAAACTCAAGGATGAGCGGCATTATGCGTTAGAGGAAAGAGACCTGGTCCGAGTTGGGGAGGTACAGGTTCACCAAGGTGACCATGGTGTCTCCTATCAGGCCCTTCACGAGCAGGTACCTGCCCTCCGGGTCACTTCTAAGGTCTCTAAACGTCCAGGCCACTGATCTGGAGAGCAGAATACTCACCCCTTTGGACCTGGCAATGGGGGACGGACAGCGGTAGGAAGTCGGGAAATCCCTATTCTGAAGTTTTGGCAGCCTGTTAAATTTAAAGTGGGTCTCCTGGAGAAAAGCCACTCGTGTGCCTGCCTTCTTCCGGTCTACCAGGAGTCTGGACCTCTTCTCAGGAGCGCCCAGGCCTTTGACATTAAAGGTGGTGAGAAGCAGCGGGGCCATGTCCGCTGAGGAGGTGGAGGCCCAGCCCACAGTGCAGGCGGGGAGTGGGGGAAGAGGTATGCAAGACAAGGAGAGGGGAGAGGTCAGGAAGAAAGGGAGGAGAAGGCAAGGAGAGGGGGGGGGGGGGCGGGGAAACGGGGGGGGAGG
>NW_017306979.1:340464-343317 GCF_000935625.1 Nanorana parkeri | reverse complement strand
AAGTGTAATAGGGAAAGTTGCTACAAAGGGCAAGGTCAGGGGGGTGGCACCTAGACCAAGATAGGGAGGACTATAATAGGCGTAGAGCCTAGGCAAAAGCTAAAACTATACCCTCTGATCCGAGGATGGGAGGGTACCACCTATTGGGGGTATGTGGATAGGACGGGGCAAGTGAAGAGAACCTCGGGGAGGTGCCGTCACTTGTGCAGGACCATGTGAACCAAAAGAAATCATATCACAGTAGATAATAACAATAAAACAGAGCAGAAAGCCCAAGGAACAGCCAATTGCAGGGGGCAGGGCCCCCGTGGCATCCCGGCCCCCAGACGGGGGGTGGCTAACTATACCCTCCGATCCGAGGATGGGAGGGTACCACCTATTGGGGGTATGTGGATAGAACGGGGCAAGTGAAGAGAACCTCGGGGAGGTGCCGTCACTTGTGCAGGACCATGTGAATCAAAAGAAATCATATCACAGTAGATAATGACAATAAAACAGAACAGAACAGAGCAGAAAGCTCAAAGAACAGCCAATTGCAGGGGGTAGGGTCTCCCCCCCCCGCGCGGCATCCCGGCCCCCAGATGTGGGGGGTGGCATAGTACGCGCCAAGGAGAAGGGCGCAGACCCCCACCACTGGGCGAGGGTGGGGGAACACAACCCATCCGCGCCCCCAACAGGGCTGGGTATGAGCAACTATACGGCAACAGGTGGAGACCACAGATCAGGGTAGCCGGGTAGACGCCTCACTCACCCATCCCCTCATGGGCATCCCCACATCTAGGGCATGGAGGGGCGGGAGACCTAAGGGTCAACCGCCCCCCCACCATCCCAGCAGTAGGCAACCAGGTACAGGGGAATCACGCAGATGTGTGTGAATACTTAGACCGGGGCGGGTGAGCAGGATCAAGGGTACAGAACCATAGGAGCATAAGGCACACATGCACCAGGGTCAGTTCCCCTTCATCTTAACATTCCTAAAAGTTCCTAAGATTCTCCCCCTCTGCATGAGAGATACCAGGCATCATGACCTACAAGAGATAGGAGTAAGGCATCCATTGTTAAGGGTAATAGGGCGATGAGATAGCGGTGGATGAGTGCAGGGGGGAGAAGTGTGGTTCCTGAATGGCAACAGTGAAGGATACATTGGGCAGTTCAGGGTTCATGACCCCCCGGGGGCTGTACCGGCAGTTCCCTGCGTGTAGATCAGTTTCGGCTTCTGGCTCGTCGCGGGGGTAGGGAGGTCACCTCCGTGGGGTCTTCGGGGAATTCCAGCCAGTTGGGGACGTCCACAGAGTCTACATCCAAGAAGCGGAACAAGGCCGGGAGCTGGTCAGGCGAGTGTAGTTGGAAGGTGGACTCATCGCGCCGAATGATTAGGTGAAACGGGTGGCCCCAGCGGTAAGTAGCAGAGGTAGAGCGGATGAGATCCAACAGAGGAAGAACCATGCGCCGCATACGTAGAGTATGGCGGGAGAGGTCTGGCAGGATGCGGATGGTTGCTCCATCAAAGTCGGAGGGGCCTTGTCTCCATGCTTGTCTGATGATTTCCTCCTTCACAGCAAAAAAGTGCACCCTACATAGGACATCTCTGGGTGCGGAGGGTGTAGGGGCGCGCGCACTGTTGACCCTGTGGACCCGATCAAGTTCCAAGGCTGCGTCATGGGCTTTACCTAGCAGGGTGCTTAGAATGGCAGCCACAGTGTCTCTTAGGTGAATGCCGGTCGTGGCCTCTGGGATACCACGCAGACGCATGTTATTCCTACGATTCCGGTTCTCTGAATCATCCAGGCGTAGGTGCATGGACATCAGGCGTGTGTTGGTCAATTGCGCGTCTGCCTCCAGGGCCTCCACGCCGGCCGACAGGGAGGTGGTGGCTGTTTCCACTGAGGTGACACGGTCATCCACTGCTTCAATGCGGTGGGTGAGGTCATGGAGTTCCTTCCTTCTTTAAGACCGCAACAATAGAGGATGCCATATTATCCAGGTCCCTTTTAGTGGGCAGCTGCGGTAGCAGACCCTGCAGGCCGCTCTCTCCCTGTGCATCCAGACTCAGCGTGTATGCGGATAGAGAGGGACTGGGCGGGGAGTCCAGGCGCGAGGTGTCCTGTGACCGGCTCGATAGCCCTGGGCATTCCGGATCTCGGGGCTCTCCCTGATCAGGTATTGGGATCGCTGTGCTTCGTCCCTGCTTCTTACCTGACAGGAGGCCGGCCACCGAGGAACGGGTGAGCGCCATCTTGGATTCAGTCGAGGCAGCAGGGATCGGGGACTGGCGGGCAAAAAAATCGTAGAGGGAGGTAGATCTGGGATCACCGTGAGTGCCGTGGGTCTTCTGCTCCTTGGGCATGGAGAAAAGTAGGGTAAAAAGTTAACTGAAACGTCGGTCCGGCTCGGTGGTAAAGCGTGTGCTCACGGCGCCATGTCCAAGCCACGCCCCTACTATGTTAATTTAAAGTACTGTAATATCATTTCATTGGTTTCTATGGTTTTTGTACAATAAAATATTCGTGTTTTTTCTCCCACATAAGGCATGAATTCATAGCACATTAAAACTGACCTTTGTACATACACTTTGTCCTCCCTTTTTTTGTTATTACTATCATGAACTTACAGGATAAGAGTCATGAACTTATAGTAGATCAAATTACATCATGCACATCCATTTTTTTTAGCTTGTCATTGATGTAATCTTTTGGTTGACTGATTTCAAAAAACATGTTTATCTTGTCGTTTATTTATTTATAGCATTTTGTTTTTCTTGCACTTAGTTTGTGATATGTGTGTATGTATATTTATGTATATATATATATATATATATATATATATATATATGTGCGTGTGTGTGTGTGTATT
>NW_017306979.1:302004-340213 GCF_000935625.1 Nanorana parkeri | reverse complement strand
TATATATATATATATATATATATATATATATATATATATATATATATATATGTGCGTGTGTGTGTGTGTATTCATGTGTATATACAGTAAACTCCCAGTTATCCGACACCCACGGTGATTGGTAAATTCTAGATAACTGTAGTTTCTGGTTGCTTGAGTGTTAATAGTAACTTTCAAGCAACCCCCTGTGGCTCAAATTGCAATAGCCAATACCAGGCTGGCTATTGCACCCACCCACTGAGCAGAGAACTTGAGAGAGAAAGTTCTCCTACAGGTCTGCTCAGTGGATGGCTGCGATAGCCAGCCTGCTATTGTAATCTGAAATAGCCAATAGTAGGTTTGCTATTGCTCCCCTTTGTTTACATTCTGCTGCCGACTTCAGGATCTAGCCGCTGCCGGCCTGCAGCAAGATGTAAACAAAGAAATTTAGTTAACTAAATAAATTTAGTTGGTAACAAAATTTTTTAGTGTCCTCAATGTCTATCAAGCAACTGGCAAAAAATAAATCCTCCATTTTTTGAGCTGGTTGCTTGCATGCCGGATAACAGGGAGTTTACTGTATATACTTCGATTACTGGCATTTCCTATAGTTTTTTATCATCCTCTATAAAGTGTCCCTTAACAATAGTAGTGTTTTTAAAATTTTGTTATAATTATTTCTGATGCACTCGCTGTTTTATTATCAAAGTCTAACGAAGAACCACACATTTTATTTATTTCAATATTCCTTTGCTATGTTTTGTAGCCCTAATAAAGAAAGCAATGTTGGCCCCCCTAAATGCTTAACTCATTTGATCTTCCATCTGAGTTTGCGTTGAAAAGTTTTTAAATGGACTATTAACTTGTGGTGTCGCACATCTGTCTCAGATCCAGTGTTTTACGCTACATACCAAGAAAATTGTGGAAATCCTTTGGTGTGTGAAACACAGCCATTATACTATTAGATAACAATTCCAACAGGAGAAACCTAGGGTCCAGCCCTATCTCCTCACTGTCCCCATTAGTCCTCTGAGGTTACTCCCAAAATGTACTAGAAAAAGTCTGCCCTTCAGAATGAATACTGTCCTTGTACTTCAATGTTTGCTACACATGGCCAAAACATTTTACTGAAGTACACAGGGCATGCCTAGTCTGCCCTGCTCTTCTGCCCTGCTGCTGCTCCCCCCCCACCCCTTCACCCAGTACTTGTCTGTAATTCCCAGCTTCAAAATGATAGCTGGGAGTTGCTGTGTAAATGCATCAGCTGTAGACGCTGCTGATGTTACAAAACAGAATTTTTGACCAGTATTTAGAAACAGTTCAGAGGCAAGATGTTGTATCTACTCTGGTCATTAAGTTCGAAAAATAAAGTTTTTTTTATTACTTTTTTTTTTTTATTTCAGCCCTTGTTAACCCTTAGTTTACCAAAATCAGACATAGGGGCTATGTTTATACAATGTTTCATGTTCCACCCATATGAAGGAGGCAGGGTTCTTCTCCCCAAATACTGTTGTTTTTTTAATCTGGCATGGCAGTGTGGGGCGATAATGTGTTCACTAATGTCTTCCTGTGACCCAAAGTCAGCATATAGCAGGCTACCGCCTGCCGTATGCTGACTGTGCAGAGCTGTGTTTCTGCTGGGAAGGACCCGACAATACTGTCGGGATCCAACCAGCTGCCTGATTGACAGCTGGCTCTGCCTCTTTAGAACCAGCTGTGCCCACCTGCTCCCGTCTGTCCCATCAGTGAGTGCTAGAGGAACGGAGAGGGGAAGGAGAAGTGTTTTCAAATTACTATAGCTCTAAATACTCAATTTAACATGGAAACAATGATTGCACGGAAAAACGACAAGGCAGTTGCATTTTCCTTGTCTTGGAATAACTGATTTAGGAGTGCACATTGTAACATCTAACATAACACAACCAAATCTGCCTGGTTTGAGCTAAAAGGGTACTGCAGTTACTGACGTTATTCTATTTTTAGTGTTACTGCACTTTACACTGTTTCTGGAACTGTGCAATGAGGAAGAAAAGGCCCCTTAACCTGAAAACACCAAAGTGTCTGCAGAATGCACACCAGACTCAGTTGCACATACAGTATAAATAATGCTGGGGCAGTAGGGGTGACCCTGATGCCAATGTATCTTTTCCCCTTTTTGCCAGTCAGGAACAGAGTTGTTGACATTCAGGACCAGACCTGCCATAAGAACAACAACAACAACTCTGTTCCTGAATGGCATTATTAATAATAACAACTCGGCTCCAAGACCCGGGTGGCATTCAATAGTCCAAATAGCATTCGGGAGCTCCTGAATGCAATTCAGGAACAGAGGGGTTTTTTTTTATTTATTTATTTTTATTTAACTAAAGGAATTGTCTAATGCTGTCTTCACGGTGTTGTGTGTTGACATTTTTTTTTAACAGAAATAAGTTTTTATTGAATTTTTACAAAGACAAAGGAACGTGGGTACAATAACCCACAAACAAAAAGGTGTACATACAGCATGCAATGAGTTCTTCCGATCTCATCAAGCGACACATCTCCGCTGTCCATTCCGCAACCGATGGGATGACAGTGGAGTTCCAATGGCGAGGGATTAAGGCTCTAGCAGCAACTATAAAGAATCTGAGCAGAGATTTCTTCACCTTAGAGATCGAGCAAGGGAAGACCGATAATAGCGCCATCTCAGGCGTAATGTGCAGATCAACAGAAGTAACCCTGGAGTAGACGTGTGAGACAGCTCGCCAAAAGGGCAGCAGCAGAGGGCAGCTCCACCACACATGGGCCAGTGGGCCCGGTCCAGCCTGGCATCTCCAGCAGTTGTCCGGGTACGTGGGGGAGATCTGGTGCATTCTGACCGGGGACCTGTACCATCGGGTCAGTAATTTAAAGTTCCACTCTTGTGCATAAGTCGACATGCAGAGTTTATGCGTAAAGCATAGGCATTTGTGACGGTCATCCTCCGAGAGGACGATTCCCAACTCCTGTTCCCAAGCGGAAAAGAAGTACAGGGAATCCCCACTGTGCGCGGTGATTAATGCTTGGTAAAGCAGCGAAACTGGGCGTTGGATTGGCAGACCAGAGGCGCACAGGTCCTCAAAAAAACTGAGAGGCCTATGGAGAGTGCCCGACACAGAGAGTGCCTCCACAAAGTGTCGGAGTTGGAAGTAAGCCAGCCATGAAGATCGCGGAAGCGGGTTGGGACCAGATAGTGATGTTAGTGGCTGTAAGGATGTTCCTGACAGACACTGAGATACATAGCAAGGTTCAGAGACCTTCCAGCACAAAAAGGTGGGCACTCCATACCCCGCCGGGAAATCTGGGTTTGCCAGGATCGGGGTCATGGGACCCCGAGGTACAGACAAGTTATATCTGGGCATCGTGGTGTTCCATACCCGTAATACTTGGGGCGGGAAGAAGGGAAGGTCCGAGCTTCGCGGTCAGAGGGCATTTGGTAACCACGGCAGCGTGAATAACGGCACCGGGGAAAGGTCGCTCTCCAGGGTGACCCACAATGCAGGAGCGCTGGAGTCAAAACAGGCTGCCAAATGGGATAGATGGTTGGCCCTGTAATACGTCTCTAAGTCCGGAAGGGCGGCGCCCCCCTGTTCCTTCCTCTTTATCAGGATAGTGTATCGCAGTCTGGGTTTCTTATTCCTCCAAATATAGCGTAGGATGGGGGGGGGAGCAATGCGACGGAAGGGGTATAAGGTCCCCCAGACGCATAATGCCCTATCTCACCACCCCTGGACCTCGCCAGGCTACCATCAGCATGGGATCATTGCTCGGTACAAAGAACACTCCTCTCCATCCGTGAAGGTGGGCACCGGTATGGTATGCAGACAGTTCACCGGAATCATCCTCCTGGGGGGGGGATGCATGCCCCAGAGCACCCGGACAGTATAGCAGAGGCGTCAACCATCCCCAACCAACACGAAAGCCGTCTGCCACCGAGGTGGATAGCGGGTGGTGGTCAGCCACGCCCACCGGTGCAGGTGTTCAGCTTGGGTGGTCAGTCAGCAGGTGGCTCAGACAGACAGGTGGGCTCACATCCGTCCAGGTGCAAGGGGCTGTAGAGAGACTCGGGTGTTGTTGTAGAAACCGCTCTGGCGACAAGGGACCGGGATAATGCAGTACGGCAGCTGACTCTGCCCAACAGGAGTATGGCAGGCTAAGTCCTCAAGTGGGGGAAGAAACATCCAATGTAAGTGCAAAAGGGCAGAACTCGGGTTAGCTGACCACACGACCTCACGCATCGGTCTGTGATAAAGGTGCGGTCTCCTGTCGGACCCCACAACGGCTCCTGCATGGCAAAGCGGGGATCCATGATGACTCCTCAGGTGGGGAGCTCCAGGCAGGTGGGTCTGCGTCTGGCCATGCATCGATCGTGACCGCCGGGAGGTTCAGCGCTTGCAGGAACTTCGGTACATCAGTCGGGGATCTGAGGACATATGACCTGCCATCTTTCCGTGCCACCAGATGAAAGGGGTAGCCCCACCGGTACTGGATGGCCTGTTGTTGGAGCAGTTGCGTGAGGGGTTTGAGGGCCCTGCGTCTGGCCAGGGTATTCCGGGAGAGGTCAGGGAACAACAATATTTGCGCACCATCAAAGTCTATGGGGCCTTTATCCCGCGCCTTGGTGAGGATGGCCTCCCTCTGTTGGAAAAAATGCACCCTGCAGAGGACGTCTCTAGGCAGTTGCTGGGCGGGGGTGCGGAAGCAAGACCGTGGCTTTGAGGTCTGCTAGGCCCGTTGCCTCAGGGATGCCCCGCAATCTAATGTTGTTGCGAATTTGACGGTCCTCCTGGTCGTCTATGCGGAGAGACAGGTTGAGCAGGGTGTCACGCTGTCTGCCTACCTCCTCCTGTAATTGCCGGACCGAGGATGACACCGTTGCGGTCGCGGATTCCACCACCTCCAGCCTGCGTCCAAAGCCTGCCAGGCCCTCCTGGAGCGCTGTCATATCATGGCGGTGAGAGGCCTCCAGGCGCGAGAACATGCCCTCCAGTTCCGACTTCGTGGGCAACATAGCAAAATATCGCTGGAACATGTCGTCGTTCCGCAGTGACGCGCTGTCATCCCCGGTCATGGAGGAGTCCGAGTCCGCCACAGGCTGCTGGTGAAGAGGGGAGGATGCCTCGGAGTCAGACGGGTCCCCGGTCTCGAGGCCTAGTCGTGGTGAGGCCGCGTGGGAGCCCGAGGGGCGGAAGAAGGCGCCTATGGACGGGATCAGAGCCGGCGGAGTATTCCGGGCTCTCGCCTTAGCTCCCTTCTTGCCCGTTCTGCCCATGAGGGTGAAAATTAGGGTACGGGTGAGTGTTCCTGAGGCTCGTTCCTGGGTAGATAGCCGGAGCTCTCACTCCATGCGACCGTTCACGTCCGTGAGCAAGCCACGCCCCGTGTGTTGACATTTTGAAATAAATTTGGATGCATCCGACATTTTCTTTATAAAAAATTAGTATACATTCGGATTTGTTTTTTTTTCACTTGGAAATATGTATGTGTCCAAATCTCAATTCAGAACAAAATGAATCTGCTCAAAAGTATGCTATAAAAGGTCACACAATCTTCCACTGGGTTTTTGTCCTTTAAACTGCTGTCTGAGTGTCACCTCTGAGGGTTGCTAGATATTGTCAAGGATTCCTGGGAGAGTGAGACTGCTCCCTACAAGAGTGTCATAAAGCATATCTCAGCCATGCAAGAAAGAATTGCTTTAGTTATACCTGTGGCAGGTTTCAGAAAGCTCAGTCTGAGTATAAAATAGATCTGTTTCACCTTGTTCTAGTCCCCACAGTGGAAAGTTAGTTCCTAGCTAATGACCTTATGAAATACTGGAACAGGTTGGGAAGGTAATCTACAAGGTTTATCAGACAGATGGAAGAAGCAGCAGATCAGTGTGAGTTTAAATAACGTCTGCAGAGGGAAGCCCTCTTAGCCATTGGAGGTAGGCCCCTAAAGAAAGAAGAATGCATATGGCAGGCCCAGATAGCCAAGTCCCTGCATTCTCTAAGAGTTGCCAGGCTGCACAGATATAATTAAACATAACCTTAAAACCAGATTCCAGGGTACAGCTTAAGTCTTATATTCTAGAGGCCTGCAGACAGGACGTAGCCAGAAGGTACAGAGAATAGCAGACCCTGACATATCTAAAGAGATCAAAACTAAATGGTGTAGCCCAATAGTCCTGGTTCCCAATCCTGATAGTTGGTTAAGGTTCTGTAACAACTTCAGTCAATTGAATTAAGTATTAATGTTTAATGCCTACCCCATGCCAAGGGTTGACAAGCTCCTTGAGAGGTTGGGTCTTTCAAGATTCATAACCACCCTTGAAAACTTTCCCCAATAGTGTGTTTATAGTTCTTTAACAAGCTTCAGGACCCAGTGTCAAAGTGCAAGAAAATGTCATGGCTCTATCTAAAGCCGAGCCTCCAACTCTCAGGCAAGCACAAGTGCAGGCTAGGAGTCATCCATGCTCCCAAAACAGTCACACAAAAGTAAAAAAATCCACACACCATAGATCCACTAGGCAAGACATGTCCAGCATATTGAAGCTCGCCTCCTGGAAGCTGGCCATTCTAACATGTTTCACCCCTATGGGGCTTAATCTGAGAGAAATGGTATCCCTACGATTAAGCCCCATGGGGGGGGAAACATGTTGGAATGGGCGGCTTCCAGGTGCGGTGTCTCGACGTGCTGGACTTGTCTTGCCTAGTGCATTAAGGACCCATTAACACCAGATACATTGCAATGCATTTTTCAACTGATGCTAATGGAAGGGCACCGAAAGAAGAATAGGTGTGAATGGGGCTAGTTCACACTGCTCCATTCTGTTGCGTTACGTTACTTTTTGCTGAAAAAAAGTAGAACATGCACTACTTTTTTCAGTGTAACATAATGCAACAGATCTGGTGTGAACTAGCCCCATTGACACCCATTCATTTTTCAATGCCCTTCTGTTAGCATTAATTACAAAACGCAATGGATCGATAGGAAATTGGAAGGTACAATTGCAAACTAATGGACCCTCCGTTAACTTGCGATTCCTTATGATTTTGACCCTTAATCTTTCATTAGCGGTGGATCTATGGTGTGCGGCTTTTCTTTTGTGTGGAAGCTTTGGGATCTACTGCATTTTTCTGCACCATAGGCCAATCCCTCAGCAGTGGCTGCAGGTGCAGACTATTAGCCTAAAACTTTAGATGATCCATGAATTAGGGAACATGTTCTGGTCTTTAAACCTGTCACAAGAGTAATAGTGATGCTGCCAGCTCTGCCTCTCCTGAGAATATAGGTTGCTTGATTGTCTTGCTAGACTTCTATTATCACTGAGTCAAGAACCAAGACTAAGCATGCAGCTAGCAAAGGGTTTGGCCTGTGTACCTGATCTGCGTACTTGCTCTAGGTCAGTGACCCAAAATATTAAATACAAAAGACTGTCACAACAGCCAGGCAGCATTTTCAGAAGGTGGACTTGGGTGGCTTCAATATTTATCTTGTGGCAGATTCATCAAATTTGGTTCATCCTGTTCATTAATACAATTTGATGTTGTGCATATTTTCAGTCCTTACCTGAAGTTTTTATTGTAGCATATTTTGAGAAATCTTGATCTTGTAATGGGATACCAGACACTATGTGTGCTCTGTTGTTCTGAGTCAGAGGAATGCCGATCTGTGTCAAAGGTGATGTCAATCCCAAATTACTGAAATGTGTGTGATCTGTTGAGATGCAATATACATAGCAGGTTAGACTGTTAAAGGTTATTGCTTGCTGACATCTATGTTAAGTTTTCTTTTATGTTAAACTGTTTTCCATACTTTTCTATTGTAAATCATGTTGGTGTATTACTAAATTGCCAAAGTATATATATTAGGTATGCTGCCAAGCTATTTTATGTTGGCGGTATTACATTGGCTGTAACAGGCATTAAGATGGTTTCCAAAATATTTAATTACCTGAAAGCTACGACCACTGGATCCACAAAAAAGTGAAAAGGCAACCCTGCACATGACCAAAGGTCATTGATACCTAAATGTTCAGGTCATATATAACAGCTTTAGTATACATAAGATAACTTAGATGAATTAGTCAAAGTTATATCTAATTTGTCTAATTAAGATACATTATGTTTACAATGTTTAAGAACATAGAAGGCTTTTTGATACACTGACTTTATAAATACCCATATCAGTTTTATTAAAAACTTGCAAATAAACAAAAATGTTTAGTACTTTTGAATCTAAACTCAACAACATTTACCATGACTTACAACACTGCAATAATGGCAAGATCATTACTATACTTACAGAAGATGAACTAAAACCAAATTAACATACCCACAACCTGTAACGTCCACAGAGAGAAAATACGTTTTTGTACATACGTGCTTCAGCTTGTATAATAACAAAATGTAAAGCAAAGTTTTACAAAGCGTTTGCAAATCTTCTGGCCAGTTTCAAGCATTTTTTGTTGAAGCCTTTAAAGCAACCATTAGCTCAAGTTTGGAGAGGTTATGTTCAGATCTAATGGGAATTCTAACAAGTTGCCCTACATACATAGGGGGGAATTTATCAAAACTGGAGCAGTTGGATTTTTTTTGGAAGGGGGGGGGGGGGTTAGGTTTTTGTTTTCTCTTACAAAAATATTGACCTCCCGACTGATACCCCATTTGCAGGACATCATCCATTTAGATCAGGTGGGGTTCATGCCCTCGAGAGAGGCGAGAGACAATGTAACGCGAGTGCTAGATGTTATACATGCATCCTCCACCCGGTCGAAACCTCTTATGCTTCTGTCCACGGATGCGGAGAAGGCATTCGACCGGGTGGACTGGACTTTCATGGAATTGACACTCAATGGTCTGAGTCTCGGTGGGATATTGATGGCATTGATAATGGCGGTATACTCTAGACCTATGGCTCAAATTCGGGTCAATTGTCTCCTGTCAGAAGCCTTTGACATATCAAACGGCACGCGACAAGGTTGCCCGTTGTCACCCATGATTTTTATTCTCACCTTAGAACCCTTCCTTTGTAAAATTAGGGCCAACGGTAATGTAACAGGAGTCGACCTAGGAAGTGGGGGTAGACACAAAGTCGCAGCCTTCGCAGACGACCTGCTCTTTTTCCTCACAAACCCAACTGTTTCCCTACCAAACCTGATGAGGGAATTTGAGCTCTATGGAGTGGTGTCACATTTTCTCATCAACTTTCAAAAATCAACAGCACTTAATGTTTCCGTCCCAGGTTGCCTGCTCACGGGCCTGCGGTCTGCATTTCCATTTAGGTGGGAGGCGGAGTCATTGGGGTATTTGGGCACAGTTATACCGGCAGACCTTTCCCGCACATTCCATCTCAACTTCCCTCCGTTATTCAAAGAAATTAGGTCGGACCTTGCGAGGTGGCAGGCTGGAACATTCTCATGGTTCGGCAGATGCAATATCTTGAAAATGAACGTGATGCCGCGCATTTTGTATCTATTGCAGAATCTTCCGATCCATATTCCACCGGCATTTCTTAAAGCCATTAACAGTGCATTTACGCACTTCATATGGGCTCACAAACCACCGAGGATTAAATCAGCAATCCTGCAACTACACAAACTCCGGGGAGGTATCGGCTTGCCCGATGTGCTCCAATACCATGCGGCTTGCCACCTCGCGAGGGTCTTCGACTGGTGTCGGCATAGCTCCCTAAAACAGTGGATAGGAATTGAGGAGGCTGAGGTGAGTGTTCCCCTGTCAGCACTTCCGTGGTGCGAGAAAGGAGTCAATGTGTCGGTGAAAACACATCCCACGGTTGGGCCGACATGGGCCATATGTCGCAAATTCTTCCCCACTGGAAATGTTTCACCTGCCCCTTCGCCACTATTTCCAATCTTAGGGAACCCAGGCTTCACTCCTGGATTGGAAAACCCGGGGTTCGGTAGGTTAGCTGAAACAGGCGTACACAGAGCCCAGCACTTTATTCGCAACCATAAATGGGTGTCAATAGAAGACTTGTCTCGGGAACCTCAGTGGCTCCCGCTGAAATTTTGGGAAAAGATACCTATATGCCTAATGTACATCCTAATTGTCGTGAATGTATGTTATATGTTTAAATGTCGTCTAACCAAAACAAAAAAACTACAGGATCCGTGCGATCGAACACCTATTGCTCTTCAGCATTGATGTTTTTTTTCATCCTGATTATTATATACTGTGTACCGGAATGCTTTGGTATTGTTCGGATGACCCTGTTTTTCCAAAAAAAAAAAAATCAATGCAGAATAGTAAATGAATTTGTTGCATACTCTGTGCTGCCACTCTGCTCCAGGGTGCCTGTGAGATGTCTCGGGCGGAGGGTCTCAGTAGGTTCAGATGCGGAGCGTTGCAGCAGGGGCAGATGTGGTGGATCAATGTCTCAGACGGAGGGTCTCTGGAGGGGCTCAGGAGGAGCACGGAGGTTCTCAGGAGGGGTGTGGGGGCACCAGCTTCAATTTTAAAATTTTAAGTGACAGTATCGGTTTTTGATATTGGGGCATTTTCACAAGTATTTCTAAAAATGCCCAGTATCTGCACCAATCTCTAATCTCTATGCAATCGATATCTTGTTAAATTGGTGAAATCTCATGAGATTCTGTTATTATGTTCTTTAGATCTGCCTGCAACTTCTAGTTGCGAAGGCTCTGGGAAGGCATTGACTATGGCTCCAATGCTTAAACAGAAGGCCTGTTAAGCAGAGAGCTAATCAAAGTAAATAAATGCTGCAGTTCTAATTACTTATCCATAGATTCCCAGAAAGGGGGATTAAGATAACAGACAAAGAAGATTTGTCCAATATAGGGTGAAAATAGGGTTGCGCTCATATATCCCCATATGGTAATCCAAAATGTTACAGACAGGACTACTACCTCTTTTTAACTCCAATCCTCTCAGGGATTATCATTGTTTAAACACAAAAAAGCCTAATAGAGCAAGCCACACATATGAGCCTATTTATAAACAATTTGCTAAGCCAGTTGTATTTATTTTACATGCTCATTAGCTCCATCTAGTGGCCATAATGTGCTATTATGTTACATTCCACCTGAGAAAATATATAATAAAAACATCTGTTTCTACCTCTATTCAAAGATTCACAGGGTGAATGGCCCTGTAAATGTTTATAAATAGACCCTATAATCTCATAACTTGCATACTAAAACATCCTTTGGCATGCATGGTGGTCACATGATGTGATGGTGTACTCTGCAAAGTCCCACTATACCCATTATGTTTTTGCACATTCATCAACTACTCTGATTTAACCCTTACCCTGCTGCACTCCCATATGCTGTAATACTGTAAAGATACCCTGTTGTGATTTAACCCCTGTTCTGCAGCATTCAGGAAATAAACTTAGATCAAATACATTTAATGTTAATAAACATAGAAAAATATTTTTAAGCATTGCACAAATGGCAATAACCCCTATATATATATATATAGATAGATATCTATATATCTATCTATATATATATATAGATATCTATATATATCTGTGTATGCACAAATATAGTTTTCGTATATTCGGGCATATAATAAATTAATTATTTCGAATTCGGACGAATTTAGTTGATTTGCAGGTTTGTCCGAATCCGAATGCACATGCCTTAAAGTATAATTAAAGTCTCTTATTTTTGGCATATATCTACTGCTAACAGGCAGTGGATATATGCCCCATGAATAAATTAAATGTGTCAAATACCTAATTACTTACCTGTTCCAGCAGCGCTTGCTCCCGGCTGAAGTACCTCTGGCTCCCGAACGGCTGTGAAGGAGAAGTGTGCGGGCGCATGTGCAGTAGAGGGGAGGGGAGAAAACAGACACTGAAGCTCAATGGACGCAGTTGGGAGCGCGCACGTCGGGCAGACACCATGAGACACAAGGAGTCTGCAGTGGTTTTGTGTTTATAGATACCCATAAATACTGTAACAGAAAGTTAAAAATTAAAAGTATTTTCTGATAGGTTCAGGACCAAAAAAACTAAATTAATCTCATACTTACCTCACGGGAGTATATATCCTATGAATTCAGAAGTAGTTCAACTTTAATCCTCCAGTTAATATTAACCATTTTGTAAAGACTTTAAGCAGTGGGTGTTGGATAATTTAAAAGAGGAGGGAAGTGTGTTTATATTGGGTGAATAGTAGCTGCCTGGGACATCTGAGATTAATTGGTTGGGGCTTAGACTGTGGGCAATAGATGATCGCTCGAAGGTCAAAGAAAGAAAGGGAGACAGAATGTGGATTGAATCATGAAATGAGAATAGAAGCTATATTGTATGTCACCTCTGACCACAATTATTTAATTGTACTCAATATAATGAATTTGTGAGAACCAGACAGTTATTCCAGGTGGATGTTTGTTCTTTTTTTTGTGTAACCTATGTATGTTTTAGTGTATCTTTTTTTTGTAGTTGTTTTACAAACATTAAATAAAGAATATATACAGTAGTATGGAAAGGGAGGAACTGATTGCCTATAATAGCTGATGGCGAAGAACCTACCAACACTGAAAACAATTCTGGCCCCAAGCGTAGTGGATCCACCAAATAACAGAAAATACACTTTTTTTGAGAATTTTTTTTTTTATCTGTGGGAGATGTTCACCATGTAAGAATAGTAATATACCTGGAAAAAGTGTATCTTTACACAAAATGGTAAAACGTGCTATTGATAAGATCATTTCTTGTAAAAGTACACATGTAACCTAGCTTGTATAGTTCCTGTGTGAGCTTCAATATATTGGACGGACAGTTAGAACCTTAGAGAAAAGTATAAGAAAATACATACATAATATAAGAATGGGTCTGGTATAGGAAGAATAGGTGGAGGAGGAAGAGCTGATGGAGGAAGGAGAGGAAGAGCAGAGTGAGCAAGAGGTGGCGAAAGGAGAGGAGGAGGAAGAGGTGAAGACAGAAAGGGAGGAGGAGGGGAAGGAGGGGAGGTGGAGAAGAGGAAGGAAAATTGAAAGGAGGGGGATGGAGGTAGAAGAGGTCACAATAGCAAGGCTCACCACCTACTACCTTCTTGTGACAACACCCTGCTTGCTGGGTTTTTTTTTTGGACAGTCCTGATTTGGGGAAGGGTGAGCAGCCAATGTCCATAGGATTGAGCATTTACGGAGTTATTTAGAAAAGGGTGAAGAGTTTGGAGAAGGCCGGAGAAGTGAACAATCTAGGACAACATAGCTGAACTGAAAAGTGAGCTGAATTGGAGAATTTTCTCAAATCAGCTATGTTGTCCTAGATTGTTCACTTCTCTGGCCTTCTCCAAACTCTTCACCCTTTTGTGAATAACCCTGTTAATTTTTCCTGCTGTTGCTTGCCCTTCCAACCAACTGGCCTTTCCTGTCATTATTTTGGGGGTTGCTTGCCCCCAAAATAATAGCAGCTGGGTATCTCCCACTGTGGTACAGTGGCAGCTACCCAGCATAGAAAATATTAGAAATACATACTTATTTTCTGTGATCTGCAGCTCTATTTAGTGGCCATAATGCGGTATTTTCCAGATTCACGATAATTTTATAAATTAATTACATTTGACCTGGAAACAATATACCAATACCATTCACGTTTGCCCCTTTACACAGAAGTAATATACATGCAGTTGCATGATGAATGACACTGCAAATTTGTATAAAGAAAACCCTATGTGTACCATTGTTCGCCATATACCCCCACTGGTATGGTGAAACTTATTTTACTAACAGGATTCATATATTGTAGCATGATCTCATACATACACACTGGCACACTACAACAATTGCCTAATGGTATCTCTGCAGCTCTATCCACTTGCATACAGACATTTTTATGTTATGGTGTTTTGTATGTTTGTGTGTGTGTGTATATACTATATATATATATATATACACTCATGCACGCACATTCAAGATTGCCCCTGCATATTTTCTATACAAATGGCAGAACTGCTGCACATAACCTTTATGCTGAAAAACTTGTTTTTGTATAGGCCCTATTAGATGTACAGTAGTACTGCAGTTTATGCAAGCTAACACTACAGTGTATGAATAGTAATAGTAGTAGTATGACTATACATGACATTCACCTATCAATGACACAGCAGTGGTTTGTTAGGGTGGTGTAGTCCCAGGTCTACAGTATGTGTTACATTCTCATACTTTATGGCTTTTGTAAAGTACTGTTTATTCTGCTATTACTTTGTATCTTTAAGATCAGAGTGTATAGTCAGTGACTAATTACTTGATCTTACTTTAAACTGAACTGCTAATAATACCATATCTGGGTTTAGGAATGGAATGCGTGTGGTTTCCTTTGTTTGCATGTTAGCCATTGTGATATTTTTTTTCACAATAAAACAGAGAAGCTTGTAACATATGTTGTAAAGATTTATTTATTCATAATGTGAATATTGCTGTTTACTCATGAAGCCTTCTCATAAATTTTTTTCTCACTAGGATTATAATCTGTGCGAGCAGACACTTCATACATCATTATGTTATGTAGTATATGGAGTATTGTTCCACATTTTTACACTCACATACAGTTTATGGGGTATCAGTATACATTTTACGTGACCTCATATACAGAATCAGAGTTCTGTTGGTTGCAGAACATGTTTCATGAATTACATTATTTACTGTGATACAATATGTAGTATCAGTTAAACCACCATGCATCACAGTTAAAGTACTAATGCGGTAAATGGTTTAATTGTAACACGAAGCTCATACCTGTCATGTGGGTGTCAATGATTATAGTCACTTCATTATATACAACATGGTGGTTACAGGTTTAGTTACAATGAGAACAAGGCTTTGGGGAATAAGACGTAATAGGTCGCATCCTTGGGATACATATTGCTAATCTCACAGGTAAATCATTCTTTTCCAGGAATCCTCCAAGATAGTGAGTTCCCCTTTTAATGTTTGTCTCCTAAGGACGTGTGATATTTCTCCCAGCTCTGCAGGTTTGAGACTGAAGATTAAGGATTATGCTTAGCATGTGTCACATCAGAGTCCCACATTTTGGAGATTCACTGCTATAGCCAACAGCAAGTTTAGTATCACTCCTTGGTCCCCAAGTCTTGAGAATTTACTAATGCTACACTGTCACCATGAAAGAGTGACCTCTAGCAAGCTCAGTATTACACAGGGTTATCAAGCCCTGGGGGTACAGAGTAGCATCTGCATTTCCTATCTGCAGATGTGGGATCATTTAGCTCAGTGTCACACCATGATGCATGGCAGTTCCTAGGGGGCTATGCTGTATCTCTTAAGGAGAGGGATTCTGGGTTTCTCTGATTTCCTTTTTATTATTCATTTCTGGGCCCATATTTTTTGGAATATACACAACAATCACTTTGTGTTCTGGTAGCTCACCCTACTAGTCTTGTTAGCACTGCTGTAAAGGCACTCATAAGCCACCTTTTTTTCTCACGTTATTTCATTGGAGACACTTTTCTTGGGTGAACCCCTGGAGAGAAAGTGCTTACCAGGGGCTTGTGTTCGACACATTGCAGAACGGATGGACAGGTTATTGGATGGGGTTGGGCATGACCCAGCTGTCATGGTGCACATCGGCACCAATGACAAAATTGTAATTGTCGCTTAAAGCAAGTTCAGAGACTTAGGTGCTAGGCTGAAGAAAAGGACCTCCACGGTAGTATTTCCTGAAATACTGCCGGTGATGTATCGAAAGTGCAAACTTATCGAGTTGTGGGACCGCATGACTTCCGGTTTCCTCAGAACTACGATGTTTGCACACAACTCCCGACCTTAGACATTTGGTCTAAGGTCGGGAGTGGCGTGCCCCAGGGTTTTGTGCTAGGCCCCATACTGTTTAACCTGTTTAGTAATGATATTGGGGAAGGTGTTAATTGCCATGTTTCTGTGTTTGCAGATGATACTAAAATTGGGAGGGTAATAGACAGGGACTTAGACTGGATAACATTACAGGAGTACCTGAATAAAATAGGTGAGTGGGCAACTATATGGCAAATGAGGTTTAATGTCGAAAAATGTAAAGTAATGCATGTTGGGGTTAAAAACAGGCAGGCGGAATACACATTAATTGGATGCCCACTAGGAAAGTTAGAAATGGAAAAAGATATATAAAGATATATAATGGAATAGTAGACCACAGATTGAGTAACAGCAAGTTCCGGCAGCTCACTCGCTGCTGTTCACCCCTATTCACATAGGTGCCGAATGGCAGTGAGAGATTAGCCGAATGCCGCCGAGGTACCCATCAGAATAGCAAATCAATGAAAAGCGTTAAATAAATACATATTAAATTTAACAAAATAAAGATTTTTTTTTAAAGAATAAAAATGTTAAAAAACAATTGGGCGGAGCTAGCAGTAACAGCTAGCTCCGCCCAACTGTTTCCTACTGGCCGTCACCTGCTAGAGTCTTCTAGCAGGTCCCGGCCAATGAATAACAACTGGGCGGAGCCGGCCGTGACGTCACTGCCGGCCCCGCCCAGCTGTCATTTGCGGGGCGAAAGGCTGGCCTTCGGCAGGCCATTCGCCTTGCGTTGGCTGTCACTTCGGCTCAGTCAGTGATTATTCTCAGTCACTGATTACTGTGTGCAGTGATTATTCTCAGTCACTTGCTGTGTTGGGTGTCCACCAGCAGGGTGTGCTAGAGATAACACTCCCCATGAAGGATGTTTAATGCATGGGCAATCAGTAGGTCTGGGGAGCCTGCTGTGCATGCTGGGAGAGCTATGAAATATCTTCCTGACACACTCTCTTTGCCTCCAGGGTGTTCCCCTGTGATGATGCCACAGTGATTCACTGAACTAGGCCCCAGGCCCATGGAGGCTGTGAGGATCTCCCAGTCTGGGAGGTGTCCTTAAGATGCTGGCTGCAATTGAGTGTTATCCTGGCCTAGAGGAAGCAAGCTGCAGGTGTCCCCCACAGAGATGGTGAGTGATGCACTGAGTTTTGGAAGCAAACACTAGAACTTTCCACTGCTGTCCTGCCTTGATGTAATGACTGAGCATACACTAGAACCTTAGTTACAAGGAGCCACATTTACATGGTATGTCTCCAGCCATGTAAATGTGATATATATCTATATAGAAGATCAGAGGAATGTGCTTTGTTATTTTTGTTTTACCAAATGTATTGTTATACCAAAAAAGGGTATCATGTGCTCCCTCATCCCCCACCTTTATTCTCCTTGAACATGCAAAATAAAACTACTTAAAATATATTCCAAGTGACTGAAGCTCATTACTCTTATCCACCACTGACCAGAGTTGTAAGTACAGAAGAATATGCCCAGGGACCAGGTAATTCTGAACTGGGGGTCCCACTTGTACACCACAAGGCCCAGCTGGGCGGAGGCACTGTCGCTTAAAGATATATCCAGTTCCATACTCCCACTTAGTGGAGGCAGAGATTTTTCAAGTTACCTACAAGTTGGCAGTGGTAGCTGCTTGGAGACGGCCCCTGAGACAGGGCTACACACTTGACTTTATTGCTATCACATAGGAGGCTAAAAATCCCCCTATGTGATAATAAATATACAATGACAGGTCCTATTTATGTCCTATAGCAGCCAGAGAAATGACAGCTAAAGGTGTAAGTCATGTAATACACATCACTTCCGCCTTCTCAGCTACACATCGTTTGTCATTATACGAGCTATCGGGCAGCTATACAGTGGCCCGAACGCTTGTATGTCAAACCGGTACCGGCTGTTAAAATAATTTAGCGGGATTCTGCTCGCGTGTGCGCTAGAGGGAGCGCACGAGCAGAAAGAAAATAATCACGTACATTTACGTCCACCTACCGGGAAGAGTCCGCCGTCTGCCCGTGTATTTACAATCGGCAACGGCAAGCAGTTATGCTGTCAGCCTTATCTTGCAAGGAACCCATTTTTAAAACCATTTGCATTGCCATCGCTACCCATGTTTTCCTAAACAAGTCAGGGATTTACTAAATTCATGTCAGCTATGACAAATTGGGGGGTCAAAATAGGTGGTGGATTTGCAAGAACCAACGGATACAACCACCATGAGGAAATGGTTTCCTCTGGTTGTGAGCATGATCCTTCCCTGAAGCTCCCTTGGTCATTGGTCTTTCATAAATTGTGTTGAGACTTTTAATCCTCCTTAAAAAAAGGTGAAAGCCAATATTTTCACCTCAAAGAGATGATTGATAGCCTGATTCTAGTGGTGCTTGAGACACATAGCTTGTGGACATCCTAAGAGCCCTTTCACTTGGGTGTCCAATCAGGTCCGCCTGTCAGTTTTTCAGGCGGATCTGATCAGAAGCTCAGGGTTAGTCTATGGACAGCCAGATTTAAACGGACATGCATCCGTTTACTTCTGATTACCCCTGACTCCGGACGATCTGGGAAACCAAACAGAACAGAGTTATGATTTGGCGGACCTGATCGTGGCATATTGGGGGCAGGGGCGGATCCAGAGTCTAGTCTCGGGAGGGGCACTGCCAGAAAATAAGACCCCCCAAATCTGCACAGAGTGCAGAGGTCAATCGTAAGTAACGCACAGAGTGCAGAGGTCAGTCGTAAGTAACATACAGAGTACTGATGTCAGGAGAAGGTAACCCACAGAGTGCACCGGTCAGGAGAAAATGCACAGAGTGCATCGGTCAGAAGGATCTGACGCACATGCAGGTGGAAGTAACGCATGGAGTGCATCGGTCAGAAGGAAGTAAAGTACGGAGTCCATCTCTCAGAAGCAAGTAAAGTACAGATTGCATCAGTTAGAAGGAGGTAACGCACAGAGTGCAGAGGTCGGACGGAAGTAACGCACACGCACAGAGTGCAGAGGTCAGAAGGAAGTAAAGTACAGAGTGCAGAGGTCAGAAGGAGGTAAGCCACAGAGTGCTTCAGTCAGAAGTAAGTAACGCACAGAGTGCAGAGGTCTGTGGTAAGAAACGCACACGATATGTGTTCGCTCACTTCCCGATCTACTGAGCCGACCTGTGACAGTTTCATTGTCACAGGTCGGCTAGAACTATGAGGATGAGTGCAAAGCACTCACCTCATAGTTCTCCTTTAAGATCCAGTAGTTAAAAGTGATAAGAGGCTACCTTCTAGGCAAGCACACTACCTTTCTTCTAGTATACAGTATACAGTACTGTAGGGGGGGCAGCGTCCCCAGTCTCCGGATCCGCAACTACTTCACAAAAAAGCTGTAGAGGCGAGCAGGGGCGCACCTAGAAATCACATGGCCCCATAGCAAAATTTTGTATCTTGCAGAGCCCACCTGAGATCCCACACAGCCCACCTGATAGTGACCCTACAGAGCCCACCATAGACTCTCTGTGGTGGACTCTGCAGGGTCTCAGGTGGGCTAGTCACACCCCTGCACACCTCTTACCTGGCAGCCTTCTCCACCGCTGGGCCCTGCCTCCTCCTCGGCCGCCAGCGGGCACTGCATCCTCCTCCTCCACCACCGCCGGGCCTGGCCTCTTCCTCCATCGCCACCAGGCCCTGCCTTCTCCTCCGCTGCCGGGTCCAGGCCTACTCCACCGCAGCTGGAAGGTGCATTTTTGCACACCCCCCCGGGCACGCCCTAAGACGGCTGCCTATGTACCGCACTTGTAGTCATTTAACTCTGCCTCCCATGAATAGTACTACATGTCTGTACCTCGGTACCGGCACTGACGGGAGTAGAGATCCACCAATGCCATTTTTTCTAGACCGAGTACAGGTACGGATACATTTCCTCAAGTACTCATAGATACAATTACCGATAACTTTGTTAAAGTGTCATGGGACAGTTTTTCTAAAACAATGCAGACTAATGATTTTAGGACAATGGTGGAGTGCCAGGGCCCAGTCACATCTGTAACCGCTTAGACCCTAGTAGTTTTGCCACTGAAGAATAATGTCATAAGCTATAGAGGACTGCAAATCCCAGCAACACACTGTGCAACAATGCAGAATAAAGGTAAAGTTTGGTCGCAGACTGCAGGGGTGGGACACAGACTGCAGGTGCATGACGCAGAGTTCAGGGGCATGACGCAGAGTTCAGGGGTATGACGCAGAGCGCAGGGGTATGACGCAGAGCGCAGGGGTATGACGCGGAGCACAGGGGTGGTAAGCACGGCGCAGGGGTGAGATGCACGGCACAGGGGTGAGATGCACGTCACAGGGGTGGGACGCAAGGTGCAGGGGTGACACAGGGGTGGGACGCAGAGTACAGGGGGGGCGCAGAGTATAGAGGGGCGACGCAGAGTATAGAGGGGCGACGCAGAGTATAGAGGGGCGACGCAGAGTATAGAGGGGCGACGCAGAGTATAGAGGGGCGACGCAGAGTATAGAGGGGCGACGCAGAGTATAGAGGGGCGACGCAGAGTATAGAGGGGCGACGCAGAGTATAGAGGGGCGACGCAGAGTATAGAGGGGCGACGCAGAGTATAGAGGGGCGACGCAGAGTATAGAGGGGCGACGCAGAGTATAGAGGGGCGACGCAGAGTATAGAGGGGCGACGCAGAGTATAGAGGGGCGACGCAGAGTATAGAGGGGCGACGCAGAGTATAGAGGGGCGACGCAGAGTATAGAGGGGCGACGCAGAGTATAGAGGGGCGACGCAGAGTATAGAGGGGCGACGCAGAGTATAGAGGGGCGACGCAGAGTATAGAGGGGCGACGCAGAGTATAGAGGGGCGACGCAGAGTATAGAGGGGCGACGCAGAGTATAGAGGGGCGACGCAGAGTATAGAGGGGCGACGCAGAGTATAGGAGGCGCAGAGTATAGAGGGGGGCGCAGAGTACAGAGGGGGAAGGAGTATAGAGGGAGGGAACACAGAGTATAGAGGGAGGGGCACAGATTATAGAGGGAGGGGCATCCACCGTACTCCAGAGGGACCGCGTACTCCAGATGAGGTCGAACCAATGATCTATAAAGTGGCAAAATTATAGACTTGTCCCTGCGATACATCCCCTTCTTAATACGGGACAAGACCCTGCTAGCTTTGTTTACAGCAGCATGGCACTGAAAGCTACCTTTCAGTTTGTGGTCTACAATGACCCCCAAATCCTTCTCCATTTCTGACTTCCCTAGCGGCATACCCATAATTGTATAACCCATTTGTTTATTTTTAAGTCCAAAGTGCATTACTTTGCATTTATCGACATTAAACCTCATCTGCCACATTAATGCCCACTCCCCTATTTTATCCAGGTCCTCCTGTAATGTTATAATGTCTAAGTCCGTGTCTATTACCCTCCCAATTTTGGTGTCATCCGCAAACACGGAAATATCGCTGTTAACACCCTCCCCGATGTCATTAATAAATAAGTTGAACAATATGGGACCCAGCACAGAACCCTGAGGCACACCGCTCATTACACTAGCCCAGTCTGAAAAGGTGCCATTTACAGATACCCTCTGGACACGTTCCCGTAGCCAGTTCTCTATCCACGTACACACCACCTCATCTATGCCCATAGCCCTCAGCTTGTGTAGCAAGCGTTTGTGTGGTACCGTATCAAAAGCCTTTGAGAAATCCAGATATACCACATCCACCGGCTTACCTCCGTCCATATCTCTACTTACCCCCTCATAAAAAGTTAGCAAGTTAGTTAGGCAGGAACGGTCTTTCCTGAACCCGTGCTGATTGTCATTAACTATCCCGTTTTCCTGAACAAATTCTACCAGATAATCCTTTATTATGCCCTCTAGCATTTTACAAACTACCGATGTTAGACTGACCGGCCTATAGTTCCCAGGTTGGCACCTTGCCCCCTTTTTGAATATTGGGACTACCGTAGCCCTCCGCCAATCACTGGGGATCCTACCAGTCATTAAGGAGTCCTTAAAAATGAGGATTAATGGTCTAGTTATAACCTGGCTTAATTCCTTAAGTACCTTGGGGTGCAGGTTATCAGGACCCACTGCTTTGTTTGCATTGAGCATTTTAAGTCTTTGTTGTATCCCGGTTTCCGTTAACCACTGGGGTATATTACCACCTTTTCTGTACATAGGCGACCCACAACACAACCGCACTGACAGCATTGGGCCGGGCTTTCAGAGCCAAGACTCTGTTGGCTGGGAACTCTGCTGCCATACGTAATTTCCGCTTCAAACTGAAAGCTTTATGTTTAGCAGAGAATGCTCAGGTGGATGCTCACAGAATGTAAAACAGGAGTATGGGTAATAGAATGTGGGCTGCAAGGAGCACAGGCAGCTGCCTTAGGCCTCGCAGCTACCTAATTTGTCTACTTACAAAGGACAAAAATATGAATATTACAATTTATTAATATTACCCATCTTCTACAATGGTGTTACTTACTGATTATTCAAACTCATCATTGGCCATACGAGGAGTGGCAAACCAGCCTCCTAGCACCCCGCCCTAGCTACGGGGACATTTACCCCCTGGAATGCCTGCAGCTCGAGCTGAAGCAGCAGAAGCCTGAGCAAGTCCTAGCTATACCTTATACAGCAATGCCAAATAACACCATCTAGAGATGACTACAAATCCCAGCAATACATTATACAGCAATGCAGAATAATACCATCAGCTATAGAGGACTACAAATCTCAGCAAAACATTATACAGCAATGCAGAATAATACCATGCGCATAAGAGGACTACAAATCCCAGCAATACATTATACAACAATGCAAAATACCACTATGTATAGATGAGTGCAAATCCCAGCAATACATTATACAGCAATGCAGAATACCATCAGCTACAGAGGACTACAAATCCCAGCAATACATTATACAGCAATGCAGAATAATACCATCAGGTATAAAGGACTACAAATCCCAGCAATACATTATACAGCAATGCAGATTAATACCACCAGCTGTAGAGGACTATAAATCCCAGCAATACATTATACAGTAATGCAGAATACCACCAGCCTTAGAGGACTATAAATCCCAGCAATACATTATACAACAATGCAGGGGTCTTAGCAGGGAAAATATGGAGGATCGCAGCGGGGTAGATGTGGCAGATTGCAGCATGACAGATGTGGCAGATTGCAGCATGACAGATGTGGCAGATCTCGCAGCAGGGCAGATCAAAGCAGGGCCAGATGTGGAAGACCACAGCAGGGGTGATGTGGCAGATCACAGCAGGAGTGATGTGGCAGATTGCAGCAGGATTGATGTGTGGGTCTACGCTGTAAACAGACGCCACAGTTGCTCCCCAGAAGGCTTGCATTTCCCCTGCCCTAAGGCATCAGCCTTTGCTGTCTGATGATAGCAGCTGCCTGATAGCGCTGGCCCTGCTTGATTGTGATTGTGTTTGACCCAGCCCACCTGGAAAGTGCCCGTTAAGCCCGATAGCCAGTCAGGCCCTGACCCCAAGCATAAATAATATCACACTATGGCCAGAGGCCACTCCTGACTTTGTTTCATTAACCTTGGAATATTATTTGCAGTTAGCAGAAATAGAAATTGACATTAAAAAGTAACATGATACTAATTCTAACACTTAAGGGTAAGAAATAATAATGTGTTATTTTTTTGGATTATTAATTTTTGTTTTTTTAAATCATATCTCTCTTACAATAAGATTTTCAACAATGTTTCCAAAGTACTACATCAAAGAGACTAATCTACAGGGAGAATCACAAAATCCTTAGATTACAAGATAAATGTGTACAGAAATCACAGAACTAAATAAACCGAAAGTTGTAAACAAGTGTACTAATTTGCTCATATTTATTTATTTAAATGAGCAGGAGAAATCTAAACTACAAGGTAAATGCCCTAGCACATTTATGCATACAGAAAAGTTGAGTACACCTAGGCAGCTCAAAAGTAAAGATGGTATCTGGTATCTCACCTATACTGTTCCGTGGTGATATTCTTGGTATAATCTCCGTGATTTGGACCTGTACACTGCCTCGATGCCCATCACTTAAGAAGTCAATCTGAGCTGGTTGCTTCAAGAGATCGGTCAGAGTTCTGAAAACAAGTACACAAATACAGGAGTAACACTCATTAAACTTTTTTGAACCTTTGCATAACTGGTTATGTTTTTCATTAATAATATTACTATATTTGCATGTTATATTTCTATCTAACACGTTTTGACTTGTGTTTTCCCAAGGTTAGACACAGGAGAGAATAATTTTGGGGGCATTTATGTGGCAGATTAGAAATTTTGTACCCACACATACTTTAAGTACACAGATCAAAATAATTTTATCCCTAGGTATAGAGACTACCATCCTAACTGAATAAAAAATGTTTCAAGAGTCTAATAATTGAATGAGATTATTAGACTAAAGAATGAGACATAATTGTAGCTCACTCGCTAATTTTTATGAACAGGCAGGTATTTTAAAAGGCCAGTTATTAGAGAAAGGGTATGCTAAAGATGATATTGATAGAGATATTCGAGAAATAGTATGTAAAGATACATTGTAGGGAAAGGTTTTACCAGAACAGCCTAAATGCCACTTTAGAAAGGCTAATAACTTGCGCAACTTTTTGGCTCCTAATATTATAGACCCTCAAGAAAGACATCTACATTCTTGGATAGTTTTTCTTTTTCTGTGAAAGAGGTCAGATATGTAGAAATATAGAAATAATTCTAACCAGGGGAGGAGGCCATATAAGTTTAAATCTAACAGTAATGAAAGGTAATTTCCCAATTTTATTATGTATTTATTGTTATATACACTGAGTGGCCAGATTATTATGACCACCTGACGTTTGTAGGCAAATTAGCTATAGTTAGTTAGTTATAGCTATATTAATTAGTTATAGCTATAATTAGCTATAATTTTGCGCTGAAGTTGCTAGAGGGCCATACCATTATAAATAGGAAAGCAGATTGTTTACCACGACAGTAGAAGTGATTTGTTCACGATTTAACAGCCTTTGAACGTGGGATGATTGTTGGCGCTCGGAGCCATGGAGTGAGTATCAGCAAAACAGCAGAATTCGTTAAATGTTCAAGAGCAGCTGTTGTTAAAGTGTTTAAAGACTGGACTGTCAGCCGAAAATCTGGGTCTGAACGTGCGAATTGTGGCCGTCAGCGACTAGTCAATGTTAGGACAGAACGGAGAGTGGCAAGACTGGTACAAGACAACAGAAGGGCAACAGTGCAGTGTCAGATTCCTCGCATCACCTTTCAACATCCCGTGGAGTCACGAGGCGGCCCGACTAAGTCATCTCGTGCAGTCATCTCGTGGCCACTCAGTGTATAATATTCTTAATTTATTTTATGGTAATTACCTATTTATTCTTTTCTGTATATGTAATTGTAGGATGAAATATGGCATATGTGTGATATTTATTTAATCTAGGATAATCTATGTTATGACTTGTCAGCATTAGGTTTATGGCCCCAAACGTGGATTTGCACTGGCCATATGTAATGTGGCCACTAAATATATATGTTTGAAATGCATATTGCTTGTTAATAGTACAGGTGAAACTCGAATAATTAGAATATCGTGCAAAGTTCATTTATTTCACTAATGCAACTTAAAAGGTGAAACTAATATATGAGATAGACTCATTACATGCAAAGCAAGATAGCTCAAGCCGTGATTTGTCAT
This sequence comes from Nanorana parkeri, assembly GCF_000935625.1. NCBI lineage: Eukaryota > Metazoa > Chordata > Amphibia > Anura > Dicroglossidae > Nanorana > Nanorana parkeri. The sequence continues at coordinate 314,712 of NW_017306979.1, read as the reverse complement.
AATTGTGATGATTATGGCTTACAGCTCATGAAAACCCCAAGAACCCCAAATCCACAATCTCAGAAAATGAGAATATTACATGCAATCAATAAAACAAGGATTGTACATAGAACAATATCGGACCTCTGAAAAGTACAAGCATGCATATGTACTCAGTACTTGGTTTGGGCCCCTTTTGCAGCAATTACTGCCATTACTTTTGCACGATATTCTAATTATTCGAGTTTCACCTGTACATAGAAACTTACAAGGGTTCATTTTGGTTAGCATATGTGTTATGAGTGTGTTAGTACCCATGCTCCTAAAGAAATCAGAATGACAATATATAGGGAGGGACTAGCCTAAATCATCATGCTGCATCTCTGGCATTACACTATTCCTGCATGAGGGGACCTCCAGAACTGCTGTTTTGCAACTTTTACATAGTAATTATTTGTAGTGTACCTAGAGTATTTAGGGTAATATCTGCCTGATTGTTTCAGGGAAGACACAAATTAGGGGATGAGAGCCATAACCTCCAGCATATGTTCACTGTGGGAATTATATACACATTAGCATTCTAACACCTTCCTATAATTTGGAGGTCTTTATGGGTTGTGTGTCGGTATTTAAAAGATTTTGAAGAAGGGAGTTATATATTTTTTCATTTACATCACACCACGTCTGACTTTTGGGACTATGACATTTGTAAAAACTGCTATTACTAATTAATGTAGTTTTGATCTACATACCATATGTCATTCCTATTTTAGCGTTGTATTTTTTGGTATATAAAATGTACAATTTAGTGGTTTGTTTACTGCTTTTATTGGTTACAATGTTAGGTTACCAATAAAGGTTTTAAGCAAACCAGAAATGTGCACATATGTCTGTTCTAGACACTCTGCAATATACACATACTGGTTGTAAACATCTGATGAACCACGCCCCCATAGGACAACTTCTCCTAGCAGGGGGGAGAGCAAGTCTTTGCCCCGGGTGACGGTATTTCTAGCTTCACCACTGTGGAGCAGAGGTAATATAAGGTTGGCCATACACCTATAGATTTTCGATTGGAAATGTTAATTGCGGCCAAGAACCCTTATTCAATCCTAGCTCAAATAGCCCATAAAGCACAGAAAAATGTTGATTTCCACAAGCAATGGTGTAATGTGGATCTGAGGCGTCCGCATTTCGGACAAGTGGAGGTCATTGATCGCACCGGAGGGGTCCCTACCCCGGTGTCCGGGGACCGAAAGAACGGGACATAGGCCCTGTGAATGATCTTGAATTGGGTCTCCCTCCATGTTTCATTCGTAGCTACAGATCTTATTGTATTATAGCCTCGGAGGATTTTATCCAGCATATCTGGGTCCAAATGTCGATTTCAATAATCGTTCATTAGCAATACTAAGGCTGGCCATACACCTATTGATTTTCGTTCAGAAATTGTTGTTGCTGCCAAGAACTCTCATTCGATTCTAGCTCAAATAGCCCATAGGGTTAGTGGCGTGCTCGGGAGACGAATGCCGCACGGGCCGGTGTGAACAAGTGCACACTGCCCGCTCAGCACTGCAATCATCAGAAGCCCTCCCCTCAGCGGGGCGGGCTTGCGATGATCGCAAGTACAAACTGCCTGTCCAAGATGGGCAGATCGTGCGAAATTTTAATGACCTTACAACCATCGCACAACGAAAGTCGTGCGATGGTTGTAAGGTGTATGGCCAGCTTAAGCCTGATAGGGTGAGCTACCAGCAGGTGGGTATTATAAGCTTGGCGCTACTGGATTGTACAAATAAAGTGCTGGTGAAGATTGGCAGTTTGCGGCTGTTTCTTTGGATTACATTTGCTGTGGAGTATGGACAGCTCTCTGGCCAGTACTTGCAAGAAACACAAGCAGTGGAACGGTGTTGTGGAAGGAGCGGTGGAGGTCTCTCTCTTCATTTGAACATTGGCTGTATAACTTTGATACATCCAAAGCTACCAATTATACCTGTTTAATCACCATAATGTTCTAAAGGACAATATTGCTGTGTGCCTGTTTTTGTCACTAATGTGATCACCTGTCTTTTTTCAGTTTAGATAGATGAGCTCCTCTTAGCACATCATCAGCCACAATTTTTTGTGTAAAAAAAGATTTTATACACAGGAAAAAACTGTGTATAATAAGTGTAATGAGTGTAATAATATTAATTAAATAATACTGTGCATACTTCCATCTTGTCTTTGTTTTCCACATCATAGAAAAAAATCATATGTATTACATTTACAAATGTTTTTATATAATAAAAAAACTTAAAAAAAATATTTTATAAAAATTATATGTGCAGCAGATTCCTTCATCTATGCTAAACTGTGTGGATGGACGAATCTCCCACTGGGCCAAGCTTCAGTCTCTTGCTAGTCGGCCCCGATGGCTCTTAAAATACCTGTACAATTTGTTTGGATGCAGGCATTGTTCAGGTATTTTGAGAGCCAGCGGGGCCGATGGGATTCCGCCATCAACACACTTTAGCAAAAATGGAGGACTCTGTTGCACTTTTTCCATCTGACCATAGAAAATCTGCAGATACTCTATATATGTATGGCCAGCTTTAGACAGTTGTGATCTGAACAGTTGACCTGGTTAATAGATTTCACCTTACCACACTTTGTCACTATTAGAGAGGGTGAATCTTGTGAACACAGACAAGTGGAGAGTGGACACAGACAAGAATTAAAAAATGGTACTGATTTTATTCCTTCTGTACAAAATTACAAACCCAATCTTAGACACCAATGTTGGGGGTTATTGCAGAATCTAGTTTATAATACAACAGATATAATTTATGGCATTATTAAAATGAATTATGGCAGGGACAAAGAAAACCTACTGTAAGATACAATCAATACCCAAATATTTTGTGTGCTAATAAGATATAAAATAACCATATAGCTGCAGCAATAAGTGAATCCAGAAGTAAGAATGCACCTAAAATTAATACAATCGAAGTGCCGCGCTTCAGTTAACAAAAGCACAACGCTGGACACCATAATGTGAAAACGTTACAATAAAAAGTATCAAGAGGTAAAAAAATAAACATATACAATATTAATGATACAATGTTACAATATCACTGATATTGTATATGCTTTTACTTATTTGCCTCTTGATCCTTTGTATTGAAACACTTTCACATTATTTATTGTGTTCGGTGTTGTGTTTTTGTTAACTGAAGCATGACACTTTAGTTGTATTAATGTACTGTAAAATAACTTTTTAGGTAAATCAATACTTAATTTGGTAACTAAAACCAAATGATTCTACAGTGTAACATGTTTTCAATGTTCATATGAAAGACATTAAGATAATATAAATCTAAGTAGTAACTTACACATTTACAACATACTACTGATTTTTGTGACATTATAATTTAGCTTTGGACCTTAGACTTCTTTGGTTGTGGTACATAAGCAATGTTTGCAAATATATATATATATATATATTACAAATGGAACAGAGCATTTACACTTTGTAAAGTGAATGTTTACTTAGCTTAGTGAAAGAGGTAAAGTTATGTTTATTTTAATCATCCAATTATGTGCAAGCATAAATCCTGTTTTTTATTTCTCTTGCACATGATTGGGTATTCAAAGTATAAACAGCTTTACGTTATTCATTAAGCTAAATGAACATACATTATCCAAGAGGATATTAATCATGAAGTCCTGGTTTGTGAGGTTATTCATTTTGGATACCACCCAATCCTTCTTTGCTTTGCTAAAACCATAGTCGATAATTCACAGTGCCCTTAGGATCAGAGGTATATTCTGTTTTATGAATAATGGCCTACAGTCAATTTATGTTCTAATTATGATTCAAAGTATTAAATACTGTAGGAAATTAAACACAGCACTTTGAAGGATACTAGATGGGCATAATATATGAAAACTTTGAGCTCTCCTGAGTGGTAAAGCCCAAGGAGATGCTTGAGGTCCTTTAGTAAGCAAGGGTCTATCTATATTACATGTAGGCAACTTTTTGAGCATTGTGTGCAGAAACATGTTTGTAAGAAATCGAGAGTGTCAGATTTATAAAACATAATGTCTACTTCACATTCTCAGTCAAGTAAATTATTATTTAGTAAGTGACCTGTGGTATTATAAACTAGATTCTGCAATAACCCCCAACATTGATGTCAGAGACTGCAATAACTGACCTCTCAACTTTAGACTTTTGTAAAGATGGATGGGCTGGATAAGGGATAATGCAGTGCAAGCATTTTGCCGTGGTGAAAAGTAAGCATGGCTACATAGAACTGACTACAGGGCATGGTTTAAAGAGGTATGGTTAAATATATTCTGAATCTACGCACTATATACACTACACACATTTGCCGCAGTCCTGGTATAGCAAGTGTGGAAACAACAAACACTTTGATCAAGAGTATGTTGCATACAGCACAGGATAAAGATTGCAGTGGTAAAGATTGGGTAACAGGGCCACTTACATTGTTGGTCACCCTGATTAACCCTCAAACAAATTGTCCACAATACCACAAACAAACATTTCGAATGATCTGACACTGCCATCTTCCTGCAACATCTCCATGTAACTTGAATTAGTGTCTGCCCAAATGAAAGCCAACGATTTTGTGTGTTTCAGCCTTAATGAAAGTGTAGGTGGAATAACTGATAATAAAAACCCAGAGGAATGTACTGTCCTGGTGCAACAGCCCTGTCACCAACTGGTTGTAGAACATTTTGGCTCTCAGTAGTAGTGATGGACCGAACACACCTGAGTTCGGTTCGAGTTCGAACTTTAGAACATGGAAAAAGTTTGAACTCAATGAAAGTCTGTGGGACCAGAACTCAGAAAAATCAAATGTCCCCATTTTGAAGGCTTATATCCAAGTTATTGGCCATAAAAAGGATATGGGGATCCGGGTACTGCCCTGGGGGACATGTATCAATGCAAAAAACACTTATAAAAAATACAGTTTTGAAAGGAGCAGTGATTTTAACATTGCTTAAAGTGAAACCATAAAAATTAAAAATGTCTTTATATATCGTGCCTGGGGGGGTGTCCCCTTAAACTGCCGGTAAAGTGGCACATTTGTACGTACGATGTATAGAACCTGTTGTACCAAAAAGTGACATTTATAAAGAAAAAAATTACATTTATTTCAATTAAAAAAATTACATTTATAAAGCAAAAAAAAAAGTGTGCGGTTCCCCCTCCCAATCAATACCAGACACTTTAGATCTGTTAGGAATATTAGGAGGGACCCCATTTATATGGGGGCCTACCTAAAATTCCTAACTAGACCCTTAGTCTAAGCACAGGCCTGGCAGGGCAGGAAATGCCCTCGGCACTGGGAGGGTTCTTTTGCAGTGTTTTTCCAGGGTTGCCCCTGAAAAAGCATCTTGTCCCAGTGCATATGGGGACAAGGGCCCTTTCCCACAAGCCCTGTGGGGTTGGCTGTGGGGGTGCGGGCAGGGGGGCTTATTCACATTGTGTACCCCTTTAATAAAGGGGCAGCCAGAAGATCCCACCTTGTGAATGAGTAAGGGGTACTTATACCCCTACCCATTCACTAAAGGGTTAAATCAAATTTTGGAGAAAAAAAATGCGTCAGACTTTGGCAAAAAATATTTTAATTGAAAAAAACAAGCAAACCACATGATTTTGACAAGTCTTTTATTTAAATAATAAAAAAAATTTAAATGGATCCACCGACGTAATCCTAGGGCCAATCACGACGTCCAGTGTTGTCCACAATGACAACGACTCAAAAAAATTAAATAAATAGAAATAATAATTGTTAAAAAACCTGTCGCCCACCTCCCCATCCACTCATGACGAACTCCCGCCACAGAATGGCATTTTGACAAATGCCCGCAAAATATAAATAATTGGTTGTTTACATTTGTCTGGCCCCTGACAGGACTTAGCTGTGTGAGCCATGATTGGGCAAAGTCATCATTACTTTGCCCAATCATGGCTCTCAGAGTGCACTGTGCTGTGACTGGGTAAAGTCTTGCACCTGACCTGCGGTCAGGTACATTGCTTTACCCAATCAGGGCTTCACAAGGCACTGTGCTGTGCACAGTGCCTTGTGGGGAGCTCAGCGGGCGAACAGCTCGGCGGGCGAACAGCTCGGCGGGCGAACAGCTCGGCGGGCGAACAGCTCGGCGGGCGAACAGCTCGGCGGGCGAACAGCCCCCGAACGCCCTGATAGCTTGTGTGTTTGCTGAACTACCAATGTTCGACTCGAACTGTTGCTCGACTCGAACATCGAGACCATCCCTTCTCAGTAGACCAGTGATTTTCTATTGTTGGGAATAGAAAATGTTATGGTTATTACAATGAGTTGTCAGAAAAATAGCGTCCATTTGTAATAATGAAATAAATCTTTATTCAATTTGGCCAAAATTAAAGGTGGTAGAACCGTACTTAGGTTGCTTCCCTCTTTGTAAGGACACATACAGGAGGAGGATTTGCAAGGTTGCCCCGGGTACCCATGGACACATGTTGTTTCATTTTATACACTTGGTGCTCCTTGTTCCAAATCCTGTGTTTTTGGTTGAACAAAGTTCCCTTTGTTGATTCCTTAGATGTTTATCACTAAGTAACACTTTAACATAACGTTACCAGATTTTCAAAATGAAATCCAGTGGCACCCTACTGGCCATGCCCACTTTTAACCACACCCACACAACACCCCCCCATTTGTTGCCAAACCCACAAACCCCGCTCCCCTCATTTTACATGCCCTCTAACAGCCACAGACTTTGGAAACAAGAAGAAGACATTTACGATATAAAGACAAAATAAACAGATTATAAATAAGAGGCACCAAGATATGCATGCATAGTTAGGAGGTATCAGTAACAAGTCATACACTAGATCAGCAAAGGCCCTATTAAAAAGTAATGAAGGTTTAAAGAAAATTTTGAAAAATATAATAATACAAATGTTACTGTAAAATCTAAACATATCCTACCTTTCTAGCTTGAGTGAAAAAATGGCATTTACTTTCATTCACAGTGCAGGGGTAAGGAGTAAGTGATGCAGAGTTCAAAGGTCAGTACGTAATGCAGAATGCAGAGTCAGTAGTAAGTATGACAAAATTCAGAGGTAAATAGTAAGTAACGCAGAGTTCAGATGTCAATAGTAAGTAACGCAGAGTTCAGGGGTCAGAATAGTATGTAACACAGAGCTCAGAGGTCAGAATAGTAGATAACACAGTGCAGGGGTCAAGCTTAACCTCCCTGGCGGTATGATTTTTTTATCTCATTTTTCGGTCTATTTTTTTTCTGAATTTTTTCCGTTTTTGGCGTTTTTTTAAAATATCCCGCCGGTTCCGCCCCCCTGCGACGCGTACGCTCACAAGGGACAGAACCCGGATGCCGGTATCGGCCGGAGAACACAGCGCGGCTCAAGGGACAAGGTAAGTAAATGCTATGCGGCATTCCCGAGTGTAGCTCAGGGTTACCGCTTATGGTATGGAAAAGTATACTTATATAAGTATATAAGAATACCGCCAGGGAGGTTAGGTAATGCAAAGTTCAGAGGTCAGTAGCATGTAATGCAGAGTTCAGAAGACAGGAGTAAGTAATGCACAGCTCAGAGGTCAGAATAGTGAGTAATGCAGAGCTCAAGAGGTCAGAATAGTGAGTAATGCAGAGCTCACAGGTCAGAGTAGTAATGTAGGGTTCACAGGAATCAGAGTGGTAAGTAACACAGGGCTGATAGGTCAGTGTAGTAAGTAACGTAGGGCTCACAGGTCAGTGTAGTAAGTAACACAGGGCTCACAGGTCAGAGCAGTAAATAATGCAGGGCTCACAGGTCAGAGTAGTAAGTAGGACGGGTAGCTCACAGATCAGAGTGATAGGTAACGCAGGGCTCACAGGGACCTAAAAGCACCACCCTCTCTTGCCCCGTTGCTCCCCCCCTGATCCACCACTGCTTCAGAGATGGATCTCACAACAAGTTTTACATTACATGGAAGTATTGGCATATTTGAATAGATATGCTATCACATCACTGACTAATGTTTATAAAGATATAAGATAGGGCTGGTAATGATTAAAATTTTCCTGTTCGATTAATCGAATTTTTTTAAATCGATTAATCGACTAATTTCAATTGATTATAACTTAATCGACGGATTAATCGTTAATTTCCGCACCCCTAATATAAGAGAATACCCCCCATTGGGTGGTATACCACTGCCCTTGCTCATGGCTCTTTGACTACCTTTCCTCCCTTCTTCTTAATCTATACTTCTGTTCCTTTTCTTCCTACCACGTGCTATCTCTCTCTCCCCCTTTTTGGGGACATTGATGGTATTTACTAAATAGATCAAAAGTTGTGTATATGTTTTTGTACTGGCTGTACATCTCCATACACCTGTAATGCCTTATTTTGATTGTTACTAACCCAAACCTGAAAACTCCAATAAAAATCTATTGAACGAAAAAGACAGAATGACAGAGGAAAGGAAAAATATATTCTTTACAGAAATAAATATTGTCAAGCTGAAGATTGTATTGATTTTGTCTTTATATAATGTTCCAGGTGCCCAGTGTTGTGTAGAAGTATTGCAATAGAACAGTACTGCGTTCTTTAGTACCACGCTCTGCATTCTTTACTACCTTGCCCTGTGTTCTTTAGTACCGTGCTCTGCGTTCTTTACTATCTTGCTCTGCTTCTTTAGTACTGCACTCTGCGTTCTTTATTACCATGCTCTGCGCCCTTTAGTACCGTGCTCTGCGTTCTTTACCACCTTGCTTTGCATTCTTTACTACGACGCTCTGTGATCTTTACTACTGTGCTATGCATTTTTTAGAATCATGCTCTGTGTTCTTTACTACAGTGCTTTGCGTTCTTTACTACCATGCTCTGTGTTCTTTAATGCCTTGCCTTGCAATGTTTACTACCTTGCTCTGCATTCTTTACTGCCATGCTCTGCATTCTTTACTACTGTGCTCTTTGTTCTTTACTACCTTGCTCTGCATTCTTTACTACCGTGTTATGCATTCTTTACTACCGTGCTCTGCGTTTTTTTACTACCGTGCTTTATGTTCTTTAGTACAGTGCTCTACATGTCTGACATGTTGCTTCAGGGCACCCTTAGACAGGGCAATGGATTGTGATGGAGTTAAAATGTAACTCTATGGCTGCCTATGGAAACATTTAATATACAGTATACATTAATGGAAAAGGTCCCACTGTGTAAGTGGGGCAGTACATAACATTACTAAAGTATCCATGCATCTAGGGATAGTGATCTATTACTAGCTGCATGTAATCATGTAGCTTCTAAACGGCATATTTGGGATTTCTGCCGCAGCAATTCGTAGGTTCCTGCCACAGGAATCCCAAATTTGCACATTCACAACAAGTGTCAATAAACCCTAACTCTTGTTCTGCCTTATAATTCACACGTCCTCTCTCTCTTTCTTTTTTCACTCAATACTTCTCTATTTCACATTCCCACCTCCTTCTGACTATGGGCCTGATTTCTAATGCAGAGCAGGAAATGACATACCCTTAGTGAAAGACATAACAGTTATTTATCTTTGCCTGCATTATCTTTTTTATTCATACACACTATAAAGCCTGCAATGGCCCAGTTTTTTCTGCTAACGATATGAGGACAGCCACATCACCTGTCACATTATTGTCTTGCATACATCTTCCCATCATAACGTTTTGTTTTCAGTAGGAATGCACCGATACCAAGTATTGGTATCAGTGCCGAAACTGAGCATTTTCACGATTATGAATACTGGTGAAAATGCCCCGATACTAAGCGCCAATACCGGCGCTTAAAATTTTTAAATGGGTTCGGCTGCCTGAGGTCCTCCACTTGCTGATTCCTAACCACATGTAAGGGCAGGTAGTTTTTTTCTACATTTAGCCCTGCTTCGGGCAAGCATAGCTAAATGTGGAGCAGATTATTTAATTTTGTACAAATGATCTTGAGCAGCTGCTGCCCAAATCACTGGTGCCCGCGCCCCTGCTGCACCCCCGGTTGTTACGCCACTGCCCAGGACCATGGCATATTTGTTCAGGATGGAGAGCGGGGAGCAGACCAGAGAACGTCTGTTCTCCGGTTTGCACTGTGTGAACAGTGAGACAGGAACGCTGCACTTGCAGCCTTCTTGCCTTAGCTGTGACAGCACAGTGATGTACTCAAACTCCTGTATTGGAGGTGACAGGTTGTGTAAAGAGAATCTGTCACCTCCAAATGCTATCACACAGAGGCTTGTTAGCTCCTGTGTGACAGCAATAAAGTTACGTGAAAAAAAGTAAAAAATAATTCATTAAATAAAAATAAAAACAATAAAACTTGATTAAAAAGTAAAAATAAATAATTTATAAAATAAGTAAAAATAATAAGACAAATATTAATGAAAAAAGTTAAACAAAAATAAAAAAAGTGATAAAACTATAAAAAAGTAATGAATAATAAATGCATTTTAAAACAATTAAAAAAAATTAAAATAAGAAAAAAGTGATAAGTGCTGCCCCTATTCTACTGTATACCATATTGTGGTAGCTGGGTAGCAGCACTCTCTAACACGCACAATGTGCATTAAGGCCCCATTCACACCTGACCGTTTTGTAGCGCATCCTACGCTCGATGAACGCTCTACAAAACGGTCAAAAAAATAAATAGCATTGTAGTCAATGGTATCGTTCCCACCTGTCCGTATTTCCGCCCGTCCTGAATGCACTACAAAACGGCCCACGCATGAAAAGGTCCCGGAGCGTTTTTTGCTGCGTATTGGTCCGTTTTGTAGGGCGTTTTCCATTTGTATACTGCCAAGTAGCCTTTGGAATCGCGCGACTTTTTTACCGCGAATTGCGGTAAAAAAACGCGTGACGGTCGCGCGACAGACGCGCATATTACAATACGCATAGGTGTGAATGGGGCCTAAAGGGTAAGTTCAGTTTTCCAAGCAATTTGTGAAAATGGAATTACCTGCTCAAATCTGGTCCCCTTCCCCCGCCCTAAACTCACAGTTCTGAATGGGGGCATTATTGTGCGTGTATTAGTTTGTGTATTTCTGGCTGTGGGTTGTATGTGCGTATTTCTGTGTGTGTATTTCTGTTTGTGCGAATTTCTCTGTGTGTATATTTCTGTGTATGTGTATTTCTGTGTGTGTGTATCTTTCTATGTGTGAATGAATCTGTGGATCTGTTGGTCCTCTATGATTAAAATTAAAACATGTTGGAAAAAAAACACACACATATACTGACACATGTATACATACTGATATGACACACATAGAAACATTAACATACATACCGACATCCCTCACCATAATCCTGACAACAGACACACACAAACCATCACAAAACAAATATACTGAAATTGCATACAGAGAAACCATGCCAAACACATATACTGACATTATAAACATATGCAGACATTACCACTGGTACAGTGGTACATTTTGAAGTTTGACATTTGATAAGTGGCCCCCATAGGAGAAGAAAATTTGTCTCGTGGCCCCCAAGTGAATTGAGTTTGAGACCCCTGGGACAGGAAGTGAAAAGAAATTTCCTCAGTGGGACACTGTAAGAAAAATAAAATGATAGTAGTCTTAACCATTCTCTACTCTGTCTAAGGCCTGGTTCACACTGAGCGTTTTGTAGCACTTTTTCTATCCTAAAAAACGCTCAAAGAATCTGCCCCCCCAAAAACCCCATTCATTTCTATGGCCCTGTTTACATCTGAGCGTTTTTTCGCAATAAGCAAAATGCCTGTCCTTGGAAAAAGTACAGAGCTCCCTGGCACTGAGGACCAGGATATGGGACCAAGCACCAGTCCTCTATAGATGATGGTATTCTGCATTGCTGTATAATGTATTGCTGGGATTTGTAGTCCTCTATAACTGATAGTATTATTCTGCATTGTTATATAGTGTATTGCTGAGATTTATAGATCTCTATAGCTGGTTGCCATTCTCCATTGCTGAATAATGTATTGCTGGATATGTAGTCCTCTATAGCTGACATTATTATTCTGCATAGCTGTATAACATATTGCTGAGATTTGTAGTCATCTATAGCTGACAGTATTCTGCATTGCTGTATAATGTGTTGCTGGGATTTGTAGTCCTCTATAGCTAACAGTATTATTCTGCATTGCTGTATAATGTATTGCTGAGATTTGTAGTCCTCTATAGCTGGTGGTATTCTGCATTGCTGCATAATGTATTGCTGTGATTTGTAGTGCTCTATAACTGATGGTATTATTCTGCATTGCTATATAATATATTGCTGAGATTTGCAGTCCTCTACAACTGATGCAGTTTTGCATTGCTGTATACTGTATTGCTGAGATTTGTAGTCATCTATATCTGGCAGTATTTTGCATTGCTGTATAATTATTGCTGGGATTTGTGGTCCTCAATAGCTGATGCTATTATTCTGCATTGCTGTATAATGTATTCTAAATCTGTTTTAGTTTTGTAGTGGCTCCAGAGCTGGACAAGGCCATCTAACATTAATGCGGATTGCGTGATTTTCTGCTCATGCGCAAATTTTTGCGTATGCGCATTGGCAGCCGGAAGGGCGAGCACTATGTGACCAGGGCCGGCCTTAGGGGTGTGCGAGCCGTGCAGCCGTACAGGGCGCCGTGCGGCCGTCACAGCTCGTCCTGTGGGCGGCTTCTCTCCCCCTCACCGCTGGCCATCCGATATGACAGCGCTCCCTCGTCTGCCCCCCCC